>NW_022205070.1:0-7500 GCF_008831285.2 Nymphaea colorata
CGTGTGGGTTACCGCCCACACTTCGGAATTTCGAGCACGGGTCAAGTCCGATTGACTCAGACCTGAACCTAAGCCTCTCGGCTTTAGATAGGCTCAAGCGTTCGGGAAGTTGGACTCACGCTCGGATTATCCTGATCAAGCTCGGTGAGCCTCGCAATAGGTTCTAGAACGCCTTGAGTTCCACCTGGTTTGAGCACTCTTTCGGACCTAGTTGCTCTCCCACGCCGCCCGCTGCAACTGTCTCGAGTGCTGACTTAGCCTCGTTGGACTGTCTTCAAGTTGACTTAACGATTGCGCCCACAAGTCCGAGGCCTTTTGCCTTGGCCGACTGGTTCCGGCCTGATTACGCCGAGTTGGGTCTGGACCTACAAGTTGGTCCGTAACAGATTCCCCTCCCTAGAATGCGCTTGTCCTCGAGCGCTAGAGGAGGGAAGCGATGAGCCACTGACCCAAACTCTTCCCAAGAGGTTCCTCTGTCAGGCCCCTCCATTCTACTAATACCTCATGCCGTGTTCTCCCTTGTCTCTGTACATAACGATGTTTAAGTATACGATAGGGAGTGGGCAAGTTGTCCTGTTCCGGTATCTGCTCGATCACTGTAGGAACATCACCATGATGAGGCTTGAGCCTGGTGATATGGAAAACTGGGTGTACATTGCTTCCCGTGGAAGCCCTAGTCGATACGCAGCTTTTCTACCTTCTGTAATACCGGGAATGGTCCATAATACTCGGTAGTAGCTTAGAATAGGGTTGGCCCATTAACGATCGTTGTTAAGGGGCAACCTCTTCAACCATACGTAATCACCCACTTCGAATTCTCGATCTTTTCGCCCTTTGTTGTAGACCTGTCTCATCCTGTTCTGGGCCTTGGCAATGTTTTGCTTGAGGGAGTCAAGTACTTCCTCACGGGTGCGTAGCTCACAGTCTACATTGTCGTCACCTGCTGTACCTCCTTCATATCGAGGGATACTTGGAGGTGGGGTCCCATATACACCTTCAAAAGGCGTCATCCCTGTTGACGAATGCAAACTCGTATTATATGACCACTCTGCCCAAGGTAAGAATTTTACCCAAGTTTGTGGTCTTTCTCCTGCAAAACACCTCAAATAGGTCTCAAGAGATCGATTAACAATTTCGCTCTGCCCGTCTGTCTGTGGGTGATGGGCTGTACTAAACTTGAGCGTTGTACCCATAAGCTTCATGTACTCCTGCCAGAATGCGCTAAGGAAAATCGAATCCCTGTCACATACGACTGATTGCGGCATTCCGTGGAGCTTTCCAACGTATTCCTGGTACACGCTGGCCACCATTGGCCCTTGATACGACCTAGGCAAGGGAGCGAAGTGGCTGTACTTGGTCAGACGGTCCACTACCACTAGCACACCTTCCTTGCCTTCAGAGCGGGGCATGGCATCAATAAAATCCATGGTCACATCGGTCCATGGTTTGGCTGGTATGGGGAGTGGAACCAAGTGCCCTGGAGGTCTAATGGCCTCGTATTTTTCCCTCTGGCATACCAGGCAACACCGGATGTACCTTTGTACCTCTGCCTTCATGCCACGCCACCAAAATTGGGCTTTAATTCTGCTTAGGGTTTTAGAACCCCCTCATGACCCGCGGCAGGGGTGTCATGGAAATGACGCAGGAGTTCCTGCTTAAGCCCAGACTCTGGAGGAACCACTGCTCGGTTCTTCCTATATAATAGATTCCCTCTGACTGTATAGAGGGAATGGATCCTGGATGTTGTTCTGTTGATGCACGGATTAGCCTTATGGACTGATCTGCTTGCTGTTCCTGGGCTAACCTATCCCAAACATCAGTTTCCACTACCGAAAGAGTCATGAACTGCTCAGTCAATCTAGAGAGAGAATCGGCCGCTGTATTTTTCGGACCCTTTTTGTACTCTATTTCAAAATCGTATCCAAGCAGCTTTGCCAGCCAACGTTGTTGGGTAGGCGTGGATACTCTCTGTTTTAACATGTACTTCAGAGAATTTTGGTCCGTCTTGACTGTGAATCTGCGCCTTATAAGGTAGGGCCGCCACTTTTCAACTGCTAACACTATCGCTAGTAGTTCTTTCTCATAAGTAGAGAGAGGTTTCGCTCTACTTGTGAGTGCCTTAGACATATAAGCGATAGGGTGGCCTCCTTGGCTGAGAACGGCCCCAATTCCAACCTCACATGCGTTTGTCTCTATTGTGAACTGCTGGTTGAAATCCGGAAGTGTAAGAACTGGCGCAGACATAAGGGCAAGTTTTAATTTTTCAAAGGCTGCCCTAGCCTTATCCGACCACTGAAAGGCTCCTTTATTGAGCATCTGGGTCAAAGGCTGTGCGATCAAACTATATCCTTGTATGAAACGCCTATAGTACCCAGTCAAACCGAGGAATCCGCGGAGTCCTTTCAAGTCCTTAGGCAGTGGCCATTTCTGCATGGCTTCTAATTTTTCGGGGTCTGCCTGAACCCCTTGTTGGCACACTATGTGCCCTAGATAACCAATAGAAGGTTGTCCAAAGCTGCATTTGGACATCTTGGCGTATAATTGGTTATCTCTCAATACCTGAAGAGCAACTGCTAGGTGCTTCTGATGTGACTCCTCAGACTGACTGTAAATCAAGATGTCATCAAAGAAGACTAAGATGAAATCACGGAGGTACTGTCTGAAGACGTCGTTCATGCAGCTCTGAAACGTCGCTGGTGCGTTTGTCAGACCAAATGGCATGACGAGGAACTCGTAGTGCCCGTCATGCGTCCTGAAAGCGGTCTTGGGGACGTCGTCCTTGTACATACGAATTTGATGATAGCCGGCTCTCGTAAGTCGATCTTGGAGAAAATAGTTGCTCCGGCTAGTTCATCCAATAGCTCATCAATTACCGGTATGGGATGTCTATCCTTCACGGTGGCTTCATTCAAGGCGCGCTAATCTACACAGAAGCGCCAGGTGTTGTCTTTCTTCTTCACAAGTAGGACCGGTGAAGAGAAAGGGCTGCTACTTGGTTGCACGATGCCACTTTCCAACATTTCTTTAACCAGACGCTCGATTTCAGCCTTCTGGTTATATCCATACCGATAGGGGCGCACATTAACCGGTTCTGCCCCTTGAGTCATTATGATCCTTTGGTCATAGGATCTCTGTGGTGGAAGCCCCTTAGGCTCCTCAAAGACGTCCTCATATTGATCCAGCACCAGCTGAATTCGTTCTGGCACTATCTCTTTCTGCTCTTCTTTCAGCTGAATTCGTTCTGGCACTATCTCTTTCTGCTCTTCTTTTTCTGGCACATCGGTAGCGAGTGCCATTACCCAACACGCGGGCTGCTCGGCTTCAATTGCCCGAAGTGCAGCCTTGGGACGAGTTGTGCTGGTTAAGCCCTGTAGCGTCATGGGCTCTTCGTGGCCGTCGGGAGTGAAGGTCATGCTGAAGTTCTTCACATCCCAAGATATGATGCCAAGCGTGAAAAACCATGGCATCCCGAGAATAAGATCCACTCCATCTAAAGGAATGACTAAGAAGTCGATCTTGAATGGTTTTCTCTTGATCACAACTTCTATGCCTTTCCCTTCGTTATGGCACTTTAATCTCATACCCCCTCCCACGATTATAGTTTGGGGTGGCTTGATTCAAGGGAGACGTTGCATCTACGTGCGGCTTCCTCTGTTAGGAAGTTCTTGGTTGCTCCATTATCAAGCAAAATTAAGACCTTATGTCCGTTTATCCTCCCAAATACCCTGAATGAGTTGGGCTTGTTGGGATCTTGCATTGAATGCAGAGACTCTGCCTCGGTTGGCTTTTCTTCTTTGGCGGGAGTCTCTTCAATCCGGACTTCTTTCTTTTTCTCGGCTTGTTTTGCTCGCCTCTTGGTAACTACTTCCTCATCTGATGAGGACGAGCTGGTCTCATATGGCGTTGTAGACGAATCGCTACATGAACTGGACTCGTCATCGCTCACCACCTGTACCCTGTAATACGTTGGGCACTGATGGTTCTTGTCCCATTTTCCCTCACATCTGTAGCACAGGCCTTTACGCCTGAACTCTTCAATCTGTTTCGGCGTGAGGTAACGCGTTGGTGGTTTTCGGCCTTGCCCTTGGTTTGGGCCTTGTGGTGGCCGATAATCACTCCCTCTTCGGAAGGGAGTTGGTTCCTTCCCTCTAAATCGAGAACCAGAGGAGTAGGAAGGTCTCCTCCTCTGCTTGTCCATCTTGTGAGACTTCTTCTCGGCTCTCTTCTCCTCTATTTGCTCTTCGTAGAGGCGGGCCATGGCAAAACATTCTTCTAGCCTGTTGAAGCGGTGAATTTTTAATTCTGTCTTCACTTCGCTTTTAAGGCCGCCCTTGAACGCTCCGATGAGGGCCTTCTCTGGCCACTGGACCATGCTAGCCAACCTCTCAAATTGACGTTGGTAGGCTGCCACGGTTGTGGATTGGACCAGATTTTTAAGGTCCTCATCATAATCGATGAATGTTGAATCTCCGAACTGTAATTGGAGACTCGCCTTGTACTTCTCCCAAGTTGGATCTGCCGTTTTGTGATCGAACCACAAATAATGGGTTGTGGCCTCTCCTGTCATGTTTGCAGTGGCAATTTCAATCCACTCATCTTGGGGTACACGATGGCACAAAAAGTACCTCTCGGCCATGAATAGCCACTCCCGTAAGTGCTCCCCGTTGAATTTGGGAAACTCATAACGAACGGTGGGAGTTCACCTCTCTTCTTGAAGCTGACGTTGTGCTCTTCTAGGACGTAGAGGAGATTCGTCCTGTTCCCCCTCTGAATCGTAGTAGGTACGATTCATTCTGCTGCTAGCGAATCTCTGGACTCTTGGCGTCCTGTAATATTCGCTAGTGGGCTCAATAGGCTGTCGCTCTGGCGGGGGCCCATATGTAGAAGTCTGCCCCCTTCTGTACTTGTTCCGATGTGAGAGAGGTTGTTCGGGTCTATCTCAGTGTCGGTGGGGTAGGTAGGAGCACCTAACACACCCTTTCCTTTGTTCGGACCCTGAGTGGTCCTTTCCCCTCCTGGGTTCTGGTTGGTAGCTAACTGCTTCAAAAGACCGCGAATTTCATCCATCTCATTTTGCCGCTCTCGGTTTTGTCTTTCCATTTCTCGTTTGCGGACTTGATCGGATTTGTTCAGATCATTTCTCATTTGCAACAGCTCCTTTTCAATATTCAGGATTCTGCCCATTGCATAGTTGGGGACTGGTCCCGCTTGTGTGCTTGGAGCTTCCTCAGGTTGATCGTTGAGGGTCTCCTCAAGGACAGGCTCCTCGGGATTGAACTGCTTCTTTGACTTGCCCATAGTTGTTTAGGGGCGGTTATATGTCAAAGAACTACCGAAGACAAAAAATTCCTAGCTAAAATTCCAAAACTGACACGCTGCCACTCTCAAGCGAGAAGCCGCTGTCCGACTCCTAAAACTGCTGGCTGATCCTTGCCCGAAGACCTGATCTGCCGACTGACTCTGCCCTACTGCCCTATGCTGCCGCTGCCTTAGCTGCCGGTAGCGTGTTTAGAGGCAAGGGAGACGGGTTGGCCCGCCTAGTGCCGCGCTTCACCTAAGCGCCTCGGCACTCCCACTTCGCCCACGGCCGGGCTTTTACAAGCCTAAATCACCGCACCCTCCTGGTGCCTCGGTGACGAACCGGGAGCTCGGCTGCCCTCGGGTGCACGGAATGTACAACCCTTTACTTGCTAAAGGTGAGCAAGCAAAGCCCTAAACACGTACGAAGACGGAAGTCGCGGGGACTCCAAAAATCAAAATCTGCACTAGAAAACCGAAAATAGACTGACTAGAAAACCAAAAGAAGTCCACTGTCACTCTGGAAATCTGAAAAGAAGACCGTCTGCACTGCCGTTGATGAAGCTTCTTCGTAGGTCCAAGTGCTCAAACCGACGGTGTTCCTCAAGATTCGCTCTGATACCAATTGTTAGGATCTCACCTCCTAGGCCAGAATAACCCGACCAGTGCGATCCTAAACTTCCCAGGACCTTCTTGAGGCCTATTCTAAAAACCGAAAAACCTAGGTATTTACACAAATGATCTACCCGGCCGGACAGGACCCCGACGCAAAACCCAATAGGTAGGAAGATACACGTGTAGGTTACCCGAATCCCAAAAATTCCTAACTAAGTCTGCCTACTACAAAAACACTAACAGGGTCGTGAGGCCTTTACAATTCGCGAGCGATACAAGAGAACACTCAGTCTCACTCACAAACCACGCAAACCACACTAACGTGCAAACCACACCCAACAGAAGTAAATAGGTGGTCTGACTCCTTGTGGTCGTGTCTCGGGCACAGTGCCCTCGAGGTACCTCACGGGGGAGCTAGGCCGAAGCCAAGGCTAAAACAGAAATGCTGAAAATAAACTAATATGCTACCTAAAACTGAAAGCAAATCCCACCCGGAGTTACAAGGGGGATAGGAGATGATACCGGCCAAGGATCACCCTTGGCGTAGCCGGATAAGGTCTCGGGGTGATGACCTGCCCCCGAGCACTGCGGCTCACAGAACAGGAAGACCGGCTGAGGCGTGCCTCCACGTAGCCTGCTACTCGGACTGACCGCTGCCTGAAGGCGCTGACGGCAGGCCGCGCGCTGGTGGTCGGGTCGACTGCCGAGGTCTGGTCGCTGCTCGTTGGCTGTGGCCGCTGCACTGTTGCCGCGATGGATCCTGCGGTGGCAGCGCTAACGTCGAGCCGAGACTGCTGCTGACACTCGCCGGGCCGAGGGGTAGAACGCGCGCCGAGAGCGAGGACCCTGTCTCGGACTGCTACGGACGTGCCGTCGAGGATGCCGGGAGTGCTCGTCTGCTGTCTGGTCGAGGGCCGCCTGTCAGGACGAAGTCACCTGTCGGCTGCCGCCGATGTGCTGCTGCTGCGCGCTGAAGACGACGGAACAGGGCCGGAAGGGCCGCCTGGATTGCCGCGGGGGGCTGCTGTCACAGCGACAGCGCCTACCTGCCTAACTCCGGAATGTGGCTCGGCCACGTGCGCCGGTGGATGCCGACGGAGAGGAAGTGGCCGCTGTAAGGGCCGGCGAACCGGCTGAACCTAATCCTAGCTAAGGCTGGGCTGGCTGGGTTCGGCTGGGCTCTACTAGGTGGTAGGTCTAGTCAAGCGGGTTCGGGACAGGGTAGGCTTGGTCAAATGGGGTTTAGGTTTAGTCAAGGGTTGACCTAGCTAATAGGTAGGTCCAGCAAGGGAGGCTAAGGTCGAGCCTAGGCTCACGGTGCTGGTCAATGTTGACCAAGTGCGGAGGGTTTAACTAACTAGGTGGTTGACTAAATGGACCGAGTCAATGGGTCCGGGTCAAGTAGGTCAAGGGTCACTCGAGGTAGGCTCGAGTCGCTAAGGGAGGCTACCAACGAAGTGGGCTCGGTGGGCTAGTTGACCTAGTTTGACTAAGGCTAAAGGTCAATGCCGATCTAGGTTGGCTCGGTAGAGGTTTAGCCTAGGTGCGGGTTCGGTGCGGGAGGTTGCCTAGTGGGTTCGGTTGACT
>NW_022205070.1:17500-57347 GCF_008831285.2 Nymphaea colorata
CTATCTCCCAAGTAAGTAGGAGAGAGGCTAGGGATTCGGTGAGGTGTCTAGGTGAGGTGGCTGGTGGGTTGCTGAGGTGTGTGGCTGGGAGAGTTCCTAGCTAAAGTGGAGGATAGGTGGCAGGTACGTAGAGGCTATCTCCTAGATGTTAGGAGAGAGGATAGGAAAGGTGGTGAGGTGTCTAGCTAGGTGGCGCAACAAATGTGGGGAGATTGACTTGAGTGATGAGGTGTCTAGCTAGGTGGCACAACAAATGTGGGGAGATGGACTTGGGTGATGAGGTGGAGGGCGAGCTGGAGGGGAGAGACTTCTAAAATCTTCTAGAAAGGACACTTGGCTGGAGGAGAAAGAGCTAGATCCTACACTATTGGAGATCAATCCTAGCTACTCAATCTTCCCCTTGATCTTCTCACCAAATGGTGGGTGATCCACCAAATGTGGAAAAGAGAGTGGAGGGGGATGACGATCTGGCTTCTCTCTCTTTCAAGCTACCTTCTAAGTCAACAGGATTCTGCCACGTGTCAAGATGAGAGGTCAAAATTAAACAAGAGAAGACACTCACCAAATTGGAAAATCGGCTAGGGTTTCCCAAGCTCGCCGGCGGTAGGACTTTTCCCCAAATGTTGGCCGGTTTTTCCCAATTCTCACCAAGAACGCCTAAGGCAGCTGTGATCAGCTAAGTACAGCAAGAGTGGACGGATTTGGCTTGCTGTCCTCTGCCGGAGTTCGCCGGAAAACCCCAAATGTTAACCGGAAATAATGCAGCGGTGGCCGGATGCCCAAATGTATGCCAGAAAATTTCAGAATTCTCGCTAGAATGTAATTTTTCGATTTCTTTCTTGGGCGGATTCTCTTCTATTCTTTTCTTCCTTTTCTTTTCTCTTTTCTTTTCGGTTTCACGCCCTTTTCTTTCTTCTTTTTCTGGTTTTTCTAACGAGATTTTCAGAACCAGGCCATGGCTGATTTTGATATCAATGCCACGGTTCAAACTATGTATTTGGAGCTCGAAATCAAGGGAATCTACGAAATTAACTAAGGGGAACGTGGGTGACTCGTAAGGAGCACTTTAAAATCAATTTCCACAGTGGAAAGGGGAAGAACACTGGCTGGAATACCAGCAAACTCCTCCCTTCTAAGCAGAACTCGATTCCAAAGTACAACAACGGCGTTGCACCCCCTTTCTTCCTCGTTAAGGTCGCTTACCTCTTGGATTCGATGGTGGATGACTGTCTTCTTCCTCTAGTCGCCTAGATTGAAGAAGACCTTCCCTGCTGGAGCCGTGGCCTCTAACCTCGCTGGTGGAAGAGCTTGGCTGCACTGTGGCTCCTTGGATCGAAGTGGGGAAAACCGGGAGGAAGAGCTGCCTTGCGCCAAAGGTTTGGGAGCTCCTAGCCGATCAATCCTTTGGCCGAGTGAAGGAGAAGAAGAAGAGAGATCGAGGAGAAGAAGAAGAAGCCGCGGGATTGAGATCTTGACCTCGGTGTTGCAGCAATGGCTGCTGCTTTCTGCCTAAGCTACAGAACCAAGGACGAGAGAGGAAGGCATAGAGGAGGAGAAGAATTCGTCTAAGGGAGAGGAGAGAACTCGAGAGGAGGAGAGAGAGCCGGATTTCACTAATGAATCAAATTTCCTTCCAATGCATAATCATTCCCCCAAAACAAAGGAGTACAATGTATTAATAGTGCTGAATCAAAAGTGGATCTAAACATGTGATCCAACCCTCAAAAACGGAATCCAAAACGGAATTGAATCCAAAGCAAATGCGCACACTAAAACTTAACTAAAAACGCATAAAACACTCTCGAGACTTAAAGTCTTATTCCTAGAGCCGGTCCTCCTCTAGCCCGCGTGTGCTTGGACTCGACTTGGACCACGAATTGCCTAGGCTCGCCCTAGGCTGACCCTAAGTGACAGGGTTTAGCGAAGACCTAGGCTGGACTAGACCGGACTTGGACTCAACCCACCGCCTTGGTATTCAAGAGCCTTGCTTAGAGTCGTTGCCTCTCCTCCCGCTCCTCCCTCGGCTTCGATTCTAAGCTGACCATGATCAGTTTGTAAGGTCTGCACCTGCTGTACTGCGTCTCCTATTCCTCCTTCTTGACCCGTTCTTGGGTCAACACGGCCAAGAAGGGCCTGATTCCTCATGAAGGGCAGCCTTGCTTCGCCCGCTTTGGCTGCTCTTAACCTCATTAGTGGCTGCTCTCGGCCAAGTCGAAGGTTGACCCGTATCAGATCCACCCTCCTGAAATGGAGCTTGTCCCCAAGCTCTTAACGAAGATTTCTTTTGGTGAACCTGCTCACAGCCACTCTCTTCCTTCCGTTTCCTCTTTGGTCCATAGTCTCTAGGTAGCACCTTTAAGGAGTTTCTCAAGTAGACAAAACACCTTCTCGGGCCTCTAGAGTAAACCTTGGTAATCACCCGAGTCATTTCATTACTTCGATTCATTCGGCTGAGTCGCGATTGCCCTGGACCATAGTCACGAGGCAGGTGCCCGATATATATACCATGCTGCCCTTGCAGCTGTTTGCTCTTTTCTGTGCCCTCAAACTGTGGGGTGACCTTGCCACGATCGTGGGCTTGCCACAGCCTGCGGCCCGTTCGTGGAGCTTGTTGCTCCACTATGCTCAGTGCTCGTTCTTTATCCTTTGCTATAGCCCGAGGTGCCATTACTGTGTTTCTTCCTTCAGAGTCTTGGGCTAAGGGTGACTCTGTCGTGCATGTTCCAAGTTGGCTGAAAGGATTCCACAACTCTCGGCTGCAATTTGGAGAGTCTGGAAACTGATAAGCTCTCCATCGCTCTGGGTAAAGCTTTTCAATGTAGTGCCCCAGAGTCGTTTTGTTGAATGGGTGATGACCACCCTCCTTAGGATGTATCTGACTTTGGGGAGAGACTAAGGCGGCCCGTGAGTACCCTTCGACTTTGCATTGTTCTGAATGTGCACTAAGGGTTACTCGATCTACCTCGTTGTAGTGGTTTTTCTCTGGGTTGATATTCGGGTAGATGCCTGTACTATCAAGCTGGTTCTCTGAGCTGCTCATGTCATCACTTTCTGACTCGGGGAGGATTCCATCTGATGTGGCCAAAATTTCTTCCTCTAACAATTCCTGGATAGTGGGCGGCTTAGTTCTTTGCCCGAGTCCAGGTTTGCTAGGGCTCTTCTTTTGCCTTTGGTAAGTGGCGACCTCTTCAGATTTTGTTCGGATCATCCCACAAACTTGGCTCTCTTGTGGTTGTCGTGGAATTTCATTCACTAATACTTGGGTCGCCCATTGTTGGAGCTTCGTTCGTGCCTTTGGACAAGAAGACTTTGAGAGATTCAAATTCATACCACCCTCCTGAGAGTCTATGTTATCTTGGGCAGGAAGAGGAGGTGGTTGCATACTCTTGTCCTTGGTGGGATGCCCTACTTCTTCCATTTCCATGGGGGCATCTCCGGAGTTGGATCCTATGCTCTCATTGTCAAGGGGCCCGTTTCCATCTAGAATGAGTTCTTCCTGTAATTGGTACCTGACTAATTCCATTGTATCATTAGGAAGTATGTGCTCAAGGGGTTCAAGCTCATAAGGTTCTTCTTCTTTTTCTCTTGTGGGTGGAGCTTGACACCTTAAAGACTCATCCTGTTTTTGGCCCGGTATGGATGTCGAACTGGATCCCTGCATTTCATTCTTAAGCTGATCTTCTTGTGATACTAACTGGATCACACTAGGTGCGGGTTCCTCACTTAGATCGAAATCCTGACATAGGAGATCAATCTCGTCCAAAATTTCCTGGGTGGTCCATGATGCGATTGTCTCAACATCCTTGGTATTATGCACCGCCTTACCAAGAGGTAATGTGTCGAGATTGTCTTTGCTTTCACACCCCTTTGATAGATCTCGACTCATTGCTTCAGCATCCACTTTGGGCTTTGTCGTGCCCTCCCTCTCAACCTTTTCTTCTGCTGGCTTTGGTTGGATGCCTGGTTTAGTCTCTTTTGGATGGGCTATGACCTTATAAGTAGAAATGGCATTCTGTGTAGTCATAGTTTGCGTTTCTCCTTGAAGAGGTCCGGGCTTGGGAAGGAGACCTTTATTTGAATAGATCCTCCTATAAGTTTGAGCATTGCCCGTTTTTCGTGGAAGAGGTTGCGGCTTTACATGATTTCCTCTTTCATTAGTAGGGGTCAAGGCTTTCAACATTTCCTTGATTTCCTTGAGTGTTTGATCATACTTCTCCCACTCGTGACTCGTATGATGCATTTCTTTCTCTTTGGTTGAGTCTTTCTCAAGAGGTGGTGTCCCTACTATGTGAGGAATGGTACGTGCTTCACTAGGCTCCATGTGAGGCTCTCTTTGCTCTGTGGCCACGTAAGAGGTTCTTTCTGTCAACTCGAAATAATGGTCCATAGATCCTACTTTGATGACTTCACCTGGATAGATTTGCACCCAACGTTGAAATATCTCCCCATGACCAACAACACTAAGTCTACCCGTGTCTGTGTCATTGATGATCCAGATGTTACGAGCAACGTTATCGATTGCCAATTGAAAATGGCACCCTTGTACACTAGGGTGTTGTATAACCCAATCGCAGTAGGGCGAGCTACCAGCCTTGATGTATATATATCTTGGCCCTTGGTTCCAAGTCTCCCCTCGGACTAACCAAAGCCTCCCTATGTACTTCCCATTCTCGTAGGCGCTTAGAAACAGGTCCATTTTGGATCCTTCCAAACGGGCACCTATATCCGTCATCTATTCTAGCAAGCAAACTGCCAAAACAAATCGTATGCTACTGCTGAAACCAAACACACTGACACACTGCCACTCTTAAAGAAAAAATCCTATGCTGCGAAGAACCTGCTGTAAACAACTTTTCTGCCCGTTGTCTATCAGCCCACACTTCTGCCTTGTGTGCGCTACGGGAGGAGGAAACAAGTTCCGCCTGTCACCGCGCCCTCCTGGCGCCTCGGTGGCTAACTCTCGCTCTCAGCCGGGCCCAAGAGTGGGGCCTAAACTGTCGCGTCCGCCTGACGCCTCGACAGCGCACCTCGAGCTCAAGCACCCTAGGGTAGTGCGATGTGCACACCCTTAGTCCAGACTGTTTTTAGGAAGTCCCAGGACTTACGCACAGAAATGTCAAAGGGTGGAGTTTTGACTTCAAATTTTGTCAGCACTCAGAGGATATAGTTATCTGACTATGCTGAAAATTTCAGCTCGTTTCGACCTCGGGAAGTCACTGAAACTATGTAATCTTCAGGCTGAACTGCTCTCGCGGACAGGTTCTGTCCGTTCAGGCTTTTAGCACGTTGTAAAGCCAAAAACGTCTGCTTAAGGGCCGAATCTCTTCTGGAGCCCTAAACAACTTTTGTAGCCCATATGATTACGAGTCTGTCCACCAAATTTGAGGCAATTCCGACTTTGTTTGCCCCCTGAAAACGCTGATACACTGTCGATAACTGTTACACACCAGGAATCCGCAGTTCGCCTATTTCTGAAAACCAAATCCTGAAAACTGCTGGAAACAAAAGCTGACTAATCTGTCTTCTACTGCCTTCAAGAGGTTACTGCTTGCTTCCTGCTGCTCCAAGGAGGCTCTGATACCAAATTGGTAGGGTCTTGCCCGTGGCCGACCAAAGTCTGAAGCCGACGGCCGTGCCTACCCCCAAGATCACCTTGGACCAACCAGAAGACTTCCTAGACAAATTAAAACAAAGACACTACCCAGTCGGACAGGACCCCGACTTAGAAAATCCCGGATAGGTAGCGGAATACAAGAGAGGCTATACCCAAACCCAAGCAAAACCTACTACACAAATCTAAGAGATGTGAGGCTAATACAAGCGGAAGCGATACATTTGTTAAAAATCA
This sequence comes from Nymphaea colorata, assembly GCF_008831285.2. Lineage (NCBI taxonomy): Eukaryota > Viridiplantae > Streptophyta > Magnoliopsida > Nymphaeales > Nymphaeaceae > Nymphaea > Nymphaea colorata. The sequence goes on from NW_022205070.1 coordinate 23,349, forward strand.
CTCAAACTCACTCAAGCAAACCATGCAAACCACGCCTAAACGCACAAACCACACCCACCCGTAGGAGGCTAGTGCTGGCACGAGGTCGTGTCCTTGGCGCAGTGCCGTGGAGGTCCCTCTATGCACAACTACGACCTCACGGTCGGGCTGAAAGCAAAATGCAGAAATAAGTGCTACCTCCCGCGTGTCTAAAGAGAGGAGTAGAGTGTACCGGCCAAGGCTAGCTTGGCTAAGCAGTCAAAAGCCTCGAGGTGAGATTCCACACTCGAGGACTATCAGCAACACGAAAGAACGGGGCTGATGCAGAGCTGAACTCCAAAAGGAAGAGGCCGGGCGTGAAGACAAGCCACTCCAAGAGACGCGTGAAGTAGGATCACCCCGCCGGAATCGCCTAGGAGCACTTCAACGCCTTGCTGGATGTCTGGGGGACCTTCTGGAATCCACGCCGGAGAGTCACCGGAAAAAGAGCAGAGGTGACCGGAGGTGGCCGGAGGTCGCCGGAATATGCTGGATCAAGGCCCGCCGGTTCCAAAGACTTCAAGGATGCGGCTAGCAATGCCGCGGTCTTCCTTGGCGCTAAGGTTGAAACCAACTAGGCGCGGGACTTGGACTGAGTGGGTTCGGACCAGGTGGGACCAGGTGGGCCCGGGCTAGGTTCGGCCAATGAGCTGGGTCAATGAAAGGTTAGGCAAGGTGGGTCCTAAGGTTCAAATCCTAGGTTGACCTAGTGAAGGGAAGGGCCTAAATCGTGGGTTCCTACAAAGTAGCTAGGGTAGGTTTAGGCTGCTCGGTTTGAGGAAATGGGAATGGTAAGGGGGAATGGGGTGCAGTAACTTGAGGTAACTCAAGTGTGAACTAGGATAAAAACGGATGAGAGAAATTGGGGCTGAGGATTATGGAGGATATTCCCCAAGGGAATCGTTCTCCAAGATGCTAGGCGAGGTGGCACTTCTAGAAGGGCTATCTCCCAAGTAAGTAGGAGAGAGGCTAGGGATTCGGTGAGGTGTCTAGGTGAGGTGGCTGGTGGGTTGCTGAGGTGTGTGGCTGGGAGAGTTCCTAGCTAAAGTGGAGGATAGGTGGCAGGTACGTAGAGGCTATCTCCTAGATGTTAGGAGAGAGGATAGGAAAGGTGGTGAGGTGTCTAGCTAGGTGGCGCAACAAATGTGGGGAGATTGACTTGAGTGATGAGGTGTCTAGCTAGGTGGCACAACAAATGTGGGGAGATGGACTTGGGTGATGAGGTGGAGGGCGAGCTGGAGGGGAGAGACTTCTAAAATCTTCTAGAAAGGACACTTGGCTGGAGGAGAAAGAGCTAGATCCTACACTATTGGAGATCAATCCTAGCTACTCAATCTTCCCCTTGATCTTCTCACCAAATGGTGGGTGATCCACCAAATGTGGAAAAGAGAGTGGAGGGGGATGACGATCTGGCTTCTCTCTCTTTCAAGCTACCTTCTAAGTCAACAGGATTCTGCCACGTGTCAAGATGAGAGGTCAAAATTAAACAAGAGAAGACACTCACCAAATTGGAAAATCGGCTAGGGTTTCCCAAGCTCGCCGGCGGTAGGACTTTTCCCCAAATGTTGGCCGGTTTTTCCCAATTCTCACCAAGAACGCCTAAGGCAGCTGTGATCAGCTAAGTACAGCAAGAGTGGACGGATTTGGCTTGCTGTCCTCTGCCGGAGTTCGCCGGAAAACCCCAAATGTTAACCGGAAATAATGCAGCGGTGGCCGGATGCCCAAATGTATGCCAGAAAATTTCAGAATTCTCGCTAGAATGTAATTTTTCGATTTCTTTCTTGGGCGGATTCTCTTCTATTCTTTTCTTCCTTTTCTTTTCTCTTTTCTTTTCGGTTTCACGCCCTTTTCTTTCTTGTTTTTCTGGTTTTTCTAACGAGATTTTCAGAACCAGGCCATGGCTGATTTTGATATCAATGCCACGGTTCAAACTATGTATTTGGAGCTCGAAATCAAGGGAATCTACGAAATTAACTAAGGGGAACGTGGGTGACTCGTAAGGAGCACTTTAAAATCAATTTCCACAGTGGAAAGGGGAAGAACACTGGCTGGAATACCAGCAAACTCCTCCCTTCTAAGCAGAACTCGATTCCAAAGTACAACAACGGCGTTGCACCCCCTTTCTTCCTCGTTAAGGTCGCTTACCTCTTGGATTCGATGGTGGATGACTGTCTTCTTCCTCTAGTCGCCTAGATTGAAGAAGACCTTCCCTGCTGGAGCCGTGGCCTCTAACCTCGCTGGTGGAAGAGCTTGGCTGCACTGTGGCTCCTTGGATCGAAGTGGGGAAAACCGGGAGGAAGAGCTGCCTTGCGCCAAAGGTTTGGGAGCTCCTAGCCGATCAATCCTTTGGCCGAGTGAAGGAGAAGAAGAAGAGAGATCGAGGAGAAGAAGAAGAAGCCGCGGGATTGAGATCTTGACCTCGGTGTTGCAGCAATGGCTGCTGCTTTCTGCCTAAGCTACAGAACCAAGGACGAGAGAGGAAGGCATAGAGGAGGAGAAGAATTCGTCTAAGGGAGAGGAGAGAACTCGAGAGGAGGAGAGAGAGCCGGATTTCACTAATGAATCAAATTTCCTTCCAATGCATAATCATTCCCCCAAAACAAAGGAGTACAATGTATTAATAGTGCTGAATCAAAAGTGGATCTAAACATGTGATCCAACCCTCAAAAACGGAATCCAAAACGGAATTGAATCCAAAGCAAATGCGCACACTAAAACTTAACTAAAAACGCATAAAACACTCTCGAGACTTAAAGTCTTATTCCTAGAGCCGGTCCTCCTCTAGCCCGCGTGTGCTTGGACTCGACTTGGACCACGAATTGCCTAGGCTCGCCCTAGGCTGACCCTAAGTGACAGGGTTTAGCGAAGACCTAGGCTGGACTAGACCGGACTTGGACTCAACCCACCGCCTTGGTATTCAAGAGCCTTGCTTAGAGTCGTTGCCTCTCCTCCCGCTCCTCCCTCGGCTTCGATTCTAAGCTGACCATGATCAGTTTGTAAGGTCTGCACCTGCTGTACTGCGTCTCCTATTCCTCCTTCTTGACCCGTTCTTGGGTCAACACGGCCAAGAAGGGCCTGATTCCTCATGAAGGGCAGCCTTGCTTCGCCCGCTTTGGCTGCTCTTAACCTCATTAGTGGCTGCTCTCGGCCAAGTCGAAGGTTGACCCGTATCAGTTAACCACCAGCTCGGATCGACGGACTTGACACCCTTCGACCTTGCTGCCGTCCCTCGTGTGCCCTTTCTTCACTGCGAGCGGCCATTTTTTCTTGGTTCCGCGTGCTTCCGTAGCTGTCTTTTCAGCTTCTCCTGTGTCCGGTTTTGCCTGGGCCATTTGTAGTCCACGCGGTGCGACTGCCTTCTTCTCGGCCTCCGACTGCAGTCAAGGCCTTTGTTTGGTAGGTGCTATGCAACGTGTCCTTCCCTGCCTGGCCCTCGGCCTGCAGTGCTCGCTGTTCCCCGACAGCGCCTGCGGTGTCCTTTGGGACCGGATCAGGTACACAAGTGGATTCACGAATGGTCTGGAACATTTATGGTAGACTAGGTGATTTTCGCGTTAGCCCCTTTTACCCGGGAGCGATCGCCCAAATCACCTGCGTAGGAGATTGATGCTCGGTTTGACGGATCCCCGTTGCCTTTGCTGTTTGCTTCTTGCTTGTTTTTATCGGTTGTTCCACGACGGTTCGGTTTGATCGAGAATCTATCTCGCGTTTCAACATTATGCGCCTCCCAAGTTCCGCTTGTCCGCATGGCTATGCCGGCGTGAAGGCGGCCGTTGGGAAGCGCCTGATGTCTTGGCGCATGAGTGGCGTTGGCTGCGTCTGTTAGGATCTCACCGCCTAGGCCAGAATAACCCGACCAGTGCGATCCTAAACTTCCCAGGACCTTCTTGAGGCCTATTCCAAAAACCGAAAAACCTAGGTAATTACACAAATGACCTACCCGGCCGGACAGGACCCCGGCGCAAAACCCAATAGGTAGGGAGATACACGTGTAGGTTACCCGAATCCAAAATCTACCTAACTAAGTCTGCTTACTACAAAAACACTAACAGGGTCGTGAGGCCTTTACAATTCACGAGCGATACAAGAGAACACTCAATCTCACTCACAAACCACGCAAACCACACTAACGTGCAAACCACACCCAACAGAAGTAAATAGGTGGTCTGGCTCCTTGTGGTCGTGTCTCGGGCACAGTGCCCTCGAGGTACCTCACGGGGGAGCTAGGCCGAAGCCAAGGCTAAAACAGAAATGCTGGAAATAAACTAATATGCTACCTAAGACTGAAAGCAAATCCCACCCGAAGCTACAAGGGGGATAGGAGACGATACCGGCCAAGGATCGCCCTTGGCGTAGCCGGATAGGTCTCGGGGTGATGACCTGCCCCCGAGCACTGCAGCTCACAGAACAGGAAGACCGGCTGAGGCGTGCCTCCACGTAGCCTGCTGCTCGGACTGACCGCTGCCTGAAGGCGCTGACGGCAGGCCGCGCGCTGGTGGTCGGGTCGACTGCCGAGGTCTGGTCGTCGCTCGTTGGCTGTGGCCGCTGCGCTGTTGCCGCGATGGATCCTGCGGTGGCCGCGCTAACGTCGAGCCGAGACCGCTGCTGACACTCGCCGGGCCGAGGGGCAGAACGCGCGCCGAGAGCGAGGACGCTGTCTCGGTCTGCTACGGACGTGCCGTCGAGAATGCCGGGAGTGCTCGTCTGCTGTCTGGACAATGGCCGCCTGTCAGGACGAAGTCGCCTGTCGGCTGCCGACGATGTGCTGCTGCTGCGCACTGAAGACGACGGAACAGGGCCAGAAGGGCCGCCTGGATTGCCGCGGGGGGCTGCTGTCACAGCGACAGCGCCTACCTGCCTCACTCCGGAATGTGGCTCGGCCACGTGCGCCGGTGGATGCCGACGGAGAGGAAATGGCCGCTGTAAGGGCCGGCGAACCGGCTGAACCTAATCCTAGCTAAGGCTGGTTTGGCTGGGTTCGGATGGGCTCTACTAGGTGGTAGGTCTAGTCAAGCAGGTTCGGGTCAGGGTAGGCTTAGTCAAATGGGGTTTAGGTTCAGTCAAGGGCTGACCTAGCTAATAGGTTGGTCCAGTAGAGGAGGCTAAGGTCGAGCCTAAGCTCACGGTGCTGGTCAATGCTGACCAAGTGCGGAAGGTTCAACTAACTAGGTGGTTGACTAAATGGACCGAGTCAGTGGGTCCGGGTCAAGTAGGTCAAGGGTCACTCGAGGTAGGCTCGAGTCACTAAGGGAGGCTACCAACGAAGTGGGCTCGGTGGACTGGTTGACCTCGTTTAACTAAGGCTAAGGGTCAAGGACGATCCAGGTTGGCTCGATAGCGGTTTAGCCTAGGTGCGGGTTCGGTGCAGGAGGTTGCCTAGTGCGTTCGGTTGACTGGGTTTGTCTTACTCAGGGAATGCACCGATGCTTGCCACGTGGCAAGATGGACGGACACGACAGAAAGAGCTAGAAGAATGCTAGCTATTAGGAAATGAGCTCGAATTCTCGCCTAAGGGTTAGGGAGAAATGCGACAAGGAAGGAGAAGAGATTGGGGCGAAGGGCCTGGTGGTGCTCTCGGGTGAGCTCGAGTGATGCTACGGTTGAGATGGGGACACGTGGATCAGTTCTACGATAGAGAGGAGCTGCGGATTAGGTCAAGATGAAAAGTAGGAAACGGTAGAGGAAGAATAGGCAAGGTGGCGCGAGGTGGAGGGGTTTCCTAAGACTAAGGAGGCAAGATCCGAGGGAATAGGGAAAGGGGATCTCGCAGGGCCTGGCTGGAGGACAAGTGGCGATACGCGGGACCAAGGTGGGTAGCTGGCAGGTGAGGTGGCAAGTGAGGTGGCGGAGGGCTGGCTCGGATTGCGACACGTGTCAAGATGAACGCGTGAGGATCCTTGCGACTTAGGGTTGACGCGGTGGAGATGGCGAGGAGCTGGAAGGGAGCTGCGGCTGCGGGATTGCTTCCTGATTTGAGGGAGCAGCTGATTGCGAGTTGATCCTGGATCAGGACAGATGGCAGCAGCTGGGACAAGGGCACAGATGGAAGGCTAGATGGTGGACAGGTGTCACAGAGAACGGCTGAGAGGAAACGAAGGTGGCCTTACCGGATTCGGATGCTTGGCCTCGTCGGAACCTTCCAATTCACGCCGGCGGCCAGAACTTGATCCGAGAGTCCCGTGACCGATATACCCCTTTCAGAATTTAAATAGAACACTAGGGAAGAAGGGCAATTCGGTCCTTAACGCTGGAATCAATGGCGACCACCGGAATTAACAGCGATGGCCGGATTTACACGATTTTCCGGCGATATTCAATCTCGCGATACAGCCATCAAAAGTCGCCCGATTTATATTATTTTGAAGCTCTTTTGCAGGCGATTCTTTTAGGCTAATCAGCCGCTTCAGATCTCGTCCGAAAAGTAAGTTATTTTGACTTTTAAGCCTCTGGTGCGACTGATCCAAAGCAAGAGAACAGGCCGATAGAATCTGATTGAAACGATTCTTTTTCTTAATCTTCCATCGGCCGATGCCTACTAAGGATAATCTATCGATTTCTATCGCGCGACGGGAAGTGTAAGCCACAGTTTAGAGGCAGGATCACCTACGCCCGTGACTCCTCTCTCGGGTATTCCGAGGAAGAAACCAGGGAGAGCGATGCCGATTCTAAACCTGCACAACACAAATCCAGCAGCACGAAAAGGATCGAAATCTCACCCTATTCGGTGTCTTATTGAAGCCGGCGGTGGATCCGTCGCCTTCAATCTTCCCTATGCTGGAATCGACCTCACAGTACCCTCGTGATCAGGGCAAAGGCACCGATTCCAGAACTTTGAAAAAGCTCGAAAGGGGTACTTACGTGACAAGGGAGGGATCGCCGCCAGTGGTGGAGATCCGCCGATGCCTTCTTCCTTATGCCTATGTCTCCGACGGCGGCTCTTCAAGGATTTCTGGATTCGGAAGCGTCGTGGAGGTAGAGGACGCGAGGGGGGAGAAGACGCCTGGTTCTCGGGTTGAACAAGGTGGGAGACGAGAGAGGAGAAGCCTCGAGCGAGGAGAGAGAGGGTGCCACACCTAATGCCAATCTTTGATTAATTTTTCGATCCATTTTACATTGTGTTTACAGAATATATACAAAATATAATGCGAGCCCTAATTACATGTTAACCTAGCTCGCATCATAGTCTAATGTCAAAAATGCGCAAGGCACAACCCGCCTTGCTAGGTCTCTACTTCAAAACTTGACGTTGACATGAAATAGAAGACGCAACATAAACCGGGCCTAGCGCCCAACTCGAAAATCAAAAGCTAAAGTCCCTAAGCCTTGTGGACTTAGGGCGGGGACCTCGTGTGGGTTACCGCCCACACTTCGGAATTTCGAGCACGGGTCAAGTCCGATTGACTCAGACCTGAACCTAAGCCTCTCGGCTTTAGATAGGCTCAAGCGTTCGGGGAAATTGGACTCACGCTCGGATTATCATGATCAAGCTCGGTGAGCCTCGCAATAGGTTCTAGAACGCCTTGAGTTCCACCTGGTTCGAGCACTCTTTCGGACCTAGTTGCTCCTCCCACGCCGCCCGCTGCAACTGGCTCGAGTGCTGACTTAGCCTCGCTTGGACTTTCTTCGTGCTGCCTTAGCGCCTGTGTCCACAAATCCGAGGCCTTGCGTCTTGGCCGACTGGTTCCGGCCTGATCACGCCGAGCTGGGTCTGGACCTCCAAGTTGGTCCGTAACAGATTCCCCCTCCCTAGAATGCGCTTGTCCTCGGGCGTTGGAGGAGGGAAAGCGATGAACCACTGACCCAAACTCTTCCCAAGAGGTTCCTCTGTCAGGCCCCTCCCATTCTACTAATACCTCATGCCGTGTTCTCCCTTGTCTCTGCATATAACGATGTTTAAGTATACGATAGGGAATGGTCAAGTTGTCCTGTTCCGGTATCTGCTCGATCACTGTAGGAACATCACCATGATGAGGCTTGAGCCTGGTGATATGAAAAACTGGGTGTACCATTGCTTCCCGTGGAAGCCCTAGTCGATACGCAGCTTTTCCTACCTTTTGTAATACCGGAAACGGTCCATAATACCTTGGTAGTAGCTTAGAATAGGGTTGGCCCATTAACGATCGTTGCTTGAGGGGCAACCTCTTCAACCACACGTAATCACCCACTTCGAATTCTCGATCTTTTCGCCCTTTGTTGTAGACCTGTCTCATCCTGTTCTGGGCTTTGGCAATGTTTTGCTTGAGGGAGTCAAGTACTTCCTCACGGGTGCGTAGCTCGCAGTCTACATTGTCGTCGCCTGCTGTACCTCCTTCATATCGAGGGATACTTGGAGGTGGGGTCCCATATACACCTTCAAAAGGCGTCATCCCTGTTGACGAATGTAAACTGGTGTTATAAGACCACTCTGCCCAAGGTAAGAATTTTACCCAAGTCTGTGGTCTTTCTCCTGCAAAACACCTCAAATATGTCTCTAAAGATCGATTAACAATTTCGCTCTGCCCGTCTGTCTGTGGGTGATGGGCTGTACTAAACTTGAGCATTGTACCCATAAGCTTCATGTACTCCTGCCAGAATGCGCTAAGGAAAATGAATCCCTGTCACATACGACTGATTGTGGCATTCCGTGGAGCTTTCCAACGTATTCTTGGTACACGCTGGCCACCATTGGCCCTTGATACGACCTAGGCAAGGGAGCGAAGTGGCTGTACTTGGTCAGACGGTCCACTACCACTAGCACAGCTTCCTTGCCTTCAGAGCGGGGCATGGCATCAATAAAATCCATGGTCACATCGGTCCATGGTTTGGCTGGTATGGGGAGGGGAACCAAGTGCCCTGGAGGTCTAATGGCCTCGTATTTTTCCCTCTGGCATACCAGGCAACTCCGGATGTACCTTTGTACCTCTGCCTTCATGCCACGCCACCAAAATTGGGCTTTAATTCTGCTTAGGGTTTTAGAAACCCCCTCATGACCCACGGCAGGGGTGTCATGGAAATGACGCAGGAGTTCTGCTTAAGCCCAGACTCTGGAGGAACCACTGCTCGGTTCTTCCTATATAATAGATTCCCTCTGACTGTATAGAAGGGAATGGATCCTGGATGTTGTTCTGTTGATGCACGGATTAGCCTTATGGACTGATCTGCTTGCTGTTCCTGGGCTAACCTATCCCAAACATCAGTTTCCACTACCGAAAGAGTCATGAACTGCTCAGTCAATCTGAGAGAGAATCGGCCGTGTATTTTCCGGACCCTTTTTGTACTCTATTTCAAAATCGTATCCAAGCAGCTTTGCAGCCAACGTTGTTGGGTAGGCGTGGATACTCTCTGCTTTAACATGTACTTCAGAGAATTTTGGTCCGTCTTGACTGTGAATCTGCGTCCTATAAGGTAGGGCCGCCACTTTTCGACTGCTAACACTATCTTAGTAGTTCTTTCTCATAAGTAGAGAGAGGTTTCGCTCTACTTGTGAGTGCCTTAGACATATAAGCGATAGGGTGGCCTCCTTGGCTGAGAACGGCCCCAATTCCAACCTCACATGCGTTGTCTCTATTGTGAACTGCTGGTTGAAATCTGGAAGTGTAAGAACTGGCGCAGACATAAGGGCAATTTTAACTTTCAAAGGCTGCCCTAGCCTTATCCGACCACTGAAAGGCTCCTTTTTGAGCATCTGGGTCAAAGGCTGTGCGATCAAACCATATCCTGATGAAACGCCTATAGTACCCAGTTAAACCGAGGAATCCGCGGAGTCCTTTCAAGTCCTTAGGCAGTGGCCATTTCTGCATGGCTTCTAATTTTTCGGGGTCTGCCCGAACCCCTTGTTGGCACACTATGTGCCCTAGATAACCAATAGAAGGTTGTCCAAAGCTGCATTTGGACATCTTGGCTATAATTGGTTATCTCTCAGTACCTGAAGAGCAACTGCAGGATGCTTCTGATGTGATCCTCAGACTGACTGTAAATCAAGATGTCATCAAAGAAACTAAGATGAAATCGCGGAGGTATTGTCTGAAGACGTCGTTCATGCACCTCTGAAACGTCGCTGGTGCGTTTGTCAGACCAAATGGCATGACGAGGAACTCGTAGTGCCCGTCATGCGTCCTGAAAGCGGTCTTGGGGAGTCGTCCTTTACATCGATTTGATGATAGCCGGCTCGTAAGTCGATCTTGGAGAAAATAGTTGCTCCGGCTGTTCATCCAATGCTCATCAATTACCGGTATGGGATGTCTATCCTTCACGGTGGCTTCATTCAAGGCGCGGTAATCTACACAGAAGCGCCAGGTGTTGTCTTTCTTCTTCACAAGTAGGACCGGTGAAGAGAAAGGGCTGCTACTTGGTTGCACGATGCCACTTTCCAACATTTCTTTAACCAGACGCTCGATTTCAGCCTTCTGGTTATATCCATACCGATAGGGGTGCACATTAACCGGTTCTGCCCCTTGAGTCATTATGATCCTATGGTCATAGGATCTCTGTGGTGGAAGCCCCTTAGGCTCCTCAAAGACGTCCTCATATTGATCCAGCACCAGCTGAATTCGTTCTGGCACTATCTCTTTCTGCTCTTCTTTTTCTGGCACATCGGTAGCGAGTGCCATTACCCAACACGCGGGCTGCTCGGCTTCAATTGCCCGAAGTGCAGCCTTGGGACGAGTTGTGCTGGTTAAGCCCTGTAGCGTCATGGGCTCTTCGTCGCCGTCGGGAGTGAAGGTCATGCTGAAGTTCTTCACATCCCAAGATATGATGCCAAGCGTGAAAAACCATGGCATCCCGAGAATAAGATCCACTCCATCTAAAGGAATGACTAAGAAGTCGATCTTGAATGGTTTTCTCTTGATCACAACTTCTATGCCTTTCCCTTCGTTATGGCACTTTAATCTCATACCCCCTCCCACGATTATAGTTTGGGGGTGGCTTGATTCAAGGGAGACGTGGCATCTACGTGCGGCTTCCTCTGTTAGGAAGTTCTTGGTTGCTCCATTATCAAGCAAAATTAAGACCTTATGTCCGTTTATCCTCCCAAATACCCTGAATGAGTTGGGCTTGTTGGGATCTTGCATTGAATGCAGAGACTCTGCCTTGGTTGGCTTTTCTTCTTTGGCGGGAGTCTCTTCAATCCGGACTTCTTTCTTTTTCTCGGCTTGTTTTGCTCGCCTCTTGGTAACTACTTCCTCATCTGATGAGGACGAGCTGGTCTCATACGGCGTTGTAGACGAATCGCTACATGAACTGGACTCGTCATCGCTCACCACCTGTACCCTGTAATACGTTGGGCACTGATGGTTCTTGTCCCATTTTCCCTCACATCTGTAGCACAGGCCTTTACGCCTGAACTCTTCAATCTGTTTCGGCGTGAGGTAACGCGTTGGTGGTTTTCGGCCTTGCCCTTGGTTTGGGCCTTGTGGTGGCCGATAATCACTCCCTTTTCGGAAGGGAGTTGGTTCCTTCCCTCTAAATCGAGAACCAGAGGAGTAGGAAGGTCTCCTCCTCTGCTTGTCCATCTTGTGAGCCTTCTTCTCGGCTCTCTTCTCCTCTATTTGCTCTTCGTAGAGGCGGGCCATGGCAAAACATTCTTCTAGCCTGTTGAAGCGGTGAATTTTTAATTCTCTCTTCACTTCGCTTTTAAGGCCGCCCTTGAACGCTCCGATGAGGGCCTTCTCTGGCCACTGGACCATGCTAGCCAACCTCTCAAATTGACGTTGGTAGGCTGCCACGGTTGTGGATTGGACCAGATTTTTAAGGTCCTCATCATAATCGATGAATGTTGAATCTCCGAACTGTAATTGGAGACTCGCCTTGTACTTCTCCCAAGTTGGATCTGCCGTTTTGTGATCGAACCACAAATAATGGGTTGTGGCCTCTCCTGTCATGTTTGCAGTGGCAATTTCAATCCACTCGTCTTGGGGTACATGATGGCACAAAAAGTACCTCTCGGCCATGAATAGCCACTCCCGTAAGTGCTCCCCGTTGAATTTGGGAAACTCATAACGAACGGTGGGAGTTCGCCTCTCTTCTTGAAGCTGACGTTGTGCTCTTCTAGGACGTAGAGGAGATTCGTCCTGTTCCCCCTCTGAATCGTAGTAGGTACGATTCATTCTGCTGCTAGCGAATCTCTAGACTCTTGGCGTCCTGTAATATTCGCTAGTGGGCTCAATAGGCTGTCGCTCTGGCGGGGGGCCCATATGTAGAAGTCTGCCCCCTTCTGTACTTGTTCCGATGTGAGAGAGGTTGTTCGGGTCTATCTCAGTGTCGGTGGGGTAGGTAGGAGCACCTAACACACCCTTTCCTTTGTTCGGACCCTGAGTGGTCCTTTCCCCTCCTGGGTTCTGGTTGGTAGCTAACTGCTTCAAAAGACCGCGAATTTCATCCATCTCATTTTGCCGCTCTCGGTTTTGTCTTTCCATTTCTCGTTTGCGGACTTGATCGGATTTGTTCAGATCATTTCTCATTTGCAACAGCTCCTTTTCAATATTCAGGATTCTGCCCATTGCATAGTTGGGGACTGGTCCCGCTTGTGTGCTTGGAGCTTCCTCAGGTTGATCGTTGAGGGTCTCCTCAAGGACAGGCTCCTCGGGATTGAACTGCTTCTTTGACTTGCCCATAGTTGTTTAGGGGCGGTTATATGTCAAAGAACTACCGAAGACAAAAAATTCCTAGCTAAAATTCCAAAACTGACACGCTGCCACTCTCAAGCGAGAAGCCGCTGTCCAACTCCTAAAACTGCTGGCTGATCCTTGCCCGAAGACCTGATCTGCCGACTGACTCTGCCCTACTGCCCTATGCTGCCGCTGCCTTAGCTGCCGGTAGCGCGTTTAGAGGCAAGGGAGACGGGTTGGCCCGCCTAGTGCCGCGCTTCACCTAAGCGCCTCGGCACTCCCACTTCGCCCACGGCCGGGCTTTTACAAGCCTAAATCACCGCACCCTCCTGGTGCCTCGGTGACGAACCGGGAGCTCGGCTGCCCTCGGGTGCACGGAATGTACAGCCCTTTACTTGCTAAAGGTGAGCAAGCAAAGCCCTAAACACGTACGAAGACGGAAGTCGCGGGGACTCCAAAAATCAAAATCTGCACTAGAAAATCGAAAATAGACTGACTAGAAAACCAAAAGAAGTCCACTGTCACTCTGGAAATCTGAAAAGAAGACCGTCTGCACTGTCGTTGATGAAGCTTCTTCGTAGGTCCAAGTGCTCAAACCGACGGTGTTCCTCAAGATTCGCTCTGATACCAATTGTTAGGATCTCACCTCCTAGGCCAGAATAACCCGACCAGTGCGATCCTAAACTTCCCAGGACCTTCTTGAGGCCTATTCTAAAAACCGAAAAACCTAGGTATTTACACAAATGATCTACCCGGCCGGACAGGACCCCGGCGCAAAACCCAATAGGTAGGAAGATACACGTGTAGGTTACCCGAATCCCAAAAATTCCTAACTAAGTCTGCCTACTACAAAAACACTAACAGGGTCGTGAGGCCTTTACAATTCGCGAGCGATACAAGAGAACACTCAGTCTCACTCACAAACCACGCAAACCACACTAACGTGCAAACCACACCCAACAGAAGTAAATAGGTGGTCTGCCTCCTTGTGGTCGTGTCTCGGGCACAGTGCCCTCGAGGTACCTCACGGGGGAGCTAGGCCGAAGCCAAGGCTAAAATAGAAATGCTGAAAATAAACTAATATGCTACCTAAAACTGAAAGCAAATCCCACCCGGAGTTACAAGGGGGATAGGAGATGATACCGGCCAAGGATCACCCTTGGCGTAGCCGGATATGGTCTCGGGGTGATGACCTGCCCCCGAGCACTGCAGCTCATAGAACAGGAAGACCGGCTGAGGCGTGCCTCCACGTAGCCTGCTACTCGGACTGACCGCTGCCTGAAGGCGCTGACGGCAGGCCGCGCGCTGGTGGTCGTGTCGACTGCCGAGGTCTGGTCGCTGCTCGTTGGCTGTGGCCGCTGCACTGTTGCCGCGATGGATCCTGCGGTGGCAGCGCTAACGTCGAGCCGAGACTGCTGCTGACACTCGCCGGGCCGAGGGGCAGAACGCGCCCCGAGAGCGAGGACGCTGTCTCGGACTGCTACGGACGTGCCATCGAGGATGCCGGGAGTGCTCGTCTGCTGTCTGGTCGAGGGCCGCCTGTCAGGACGAAGTCACCTGTCGGCTGCCGCCGATGTGCTGCTGCTGCGCGCTGAAGACGACGGAACAGGGCCGGAAGGGCCGCCTGGATTGCCGCGGGGGGCTGCTGTCACAGCGACAGCGCCTACCTGCCTAACTCCGGAATGTGGCTCGGCCACGTGCGCCGGTGGATGCCGACGGAGAGGAAGTGGCCGCTGTAAGGGCCGGCGAACCGGCTGAACCTAATCCTAGCTAAGGCTGGGCTGGCTGGGTTCGGCTGGGCTCTACTAGGTGGTAGGTCTAGTCAAGCGGGTTCGGGACAGGGTAGGCTTGGTCAAATGGGGTTTAGGTTTAGTCAAGGGTTGACCTAGCTAATAGGTAGGTCCAGTAGGGGAGGCTAAGGTCGAGCCTAGGCTCACGGTGCTGGTCAATGTTGACCAAGTGCGGAGGGTTTAACTAACTAGGTGGTTGACTAAATGGACCGAGTCAATGGGTCCGGGTCAAGTAGGTCAAGGGTCACTCGAGGTAGGCTCGAGTCGCTAAGGGAGGCTACCAACGAAGTGGGCTCGGTGGGCTAGTTGACCTAGTTTGACTAAGGCTAAAGGTCAATGCCGATCTAGGTTGGCTCGGTAGAGGTTTAGCCTAGGTGCGGGTTCGGTGCGGGAGGTTGCCTAGTGGGTTCGGTTGACTGGGTTGGTCTTACCCAGGGATGGCACCGATGCTTGCCACGTGGCAAGACGGACGGACACGACAGAAAGAGCTAGAAGAATGCTAGCTATTAGGGAATGAATTCGGATTCTCGCCTAAGTGTTAGGGAGAAGCTCGACAAAGGAGGGAGAAGAGATTGGGGCGAAGGGCCAGGTGGCGCTCTCGTGTGAGCTCGAGAGAGGCTAAGGCTACGATGTTGACACGTAGCAGTGATCAACGGACGAGGGTAGCTGCGGATTAGGTCAAGGGGATATGAAGATATGCGACTGAGAAGAATTAGGAAAGGTGGCGCTAGGTGGCAAGGCTTCCAAGAACGGTGGAGGCTAGATCCGAGAAAATGGGCAAGGGGATCTCGCAGGGCCTGGCTGGAGGACAGGTGGCGAGACGCGGGACCAAGGTGGGTAGCTGGCAGGTGAGGTGGCGAGTGAGGTGGCAGAGGGTTGGCTAGGATGGCAACACGTGTCAAGATGAACGCGTGAGGATCCTTGCGACTTAGGGTTGACGCGGTGAAGATGGCGAGGAGCTGGAAGGGAGCTGCGGCTGCGGGATTGCTTCCTGATTTGAGGGAGCAGCTGATTGCGAGCTGATCCTGGATCGGGACAGGTGGCAGCAGCTGGGACAAGGGCTCAGATGAACGGCTGGATGGTGGACAGGTGTCACAGGGAACGGCTGAGATGAAACGGAGGTGGACTTACCGGATTCGGATGATTGACCTTGTCGGAATCTTTCAATTCGCGCCGGCGGCCAGAACTTGATCCGAAAGTCCCGTGACCGATATACCCCTTTCAGATTTTAATTAAAACACTAGGGAAGAAGGGCAATTCGGTCCTTAACGCCAGAATCAATGGCGACCACCGGAATTAGCAGCGATGGCCGGATTCAAGCGTTTTTCCGGCGAGATTCAATCTCGAGATCCAGCCGACAGAATTCACCCCTTTTTTGATATTTGTAAAGCTCTTTTCTGGGCGATTCACGTGGATCACTTCTCTACTTCAGATCTTGACCAGAGAGCTGTATTTCTTACTTTTGGAGCCTCTGGTCCGACAGATCAAAAGGGAGAAACAGGCCGCTAGAACTTGAAATTTCTTATCGATTTGCCTTTCTAATCCGGCCAAATTCCTACTAGGGATCAAACTTCTGATTCCAATCCCGCGACGCGATCTGCAATTTCTGAATAGAACAGAAAACGCCCCAATCCTGATTCCCCTCTTCGGGTATGCCGAGGGAGGAACCGAGTGAAGACGTCCTGCGTTCTAAGGCAGAATGCAGCAATCGGGCAGCGAGAGAGAGATCGGAATTCGTCTCCTCTTCGGTGTCGAATTGAAGCCGGCGGTAGATCCGTCGCCTTCAATCTTCCCTATGCTGGAATCGGCCTCACAGTACCCTCGTGATCAGGGCAAAGGCACCGACTCCAGTACTTTGAAAATAACTCGAAAGGGGGTACTTACGTGACAAGGGAGGGATCGCCGCCGGTGGTGGAGATCCGCCGATGCCTTCTTCCTTATGCCTATGTCTCGGACGGCGGCTCTTCAAGGATTTCTGGACTGAGAAGCGCCGTGGAGGTAGAGGACGCGAGGGGGGAGAAGACGCCTGGTTCTCGGGTTGAACAAGGTGGGAGACGAGAGGGGAGAAGCCTCGTGCGAGGAGAGAGAGGGTGCCACACCAAATGCCAATCTCTGGATTAATTTTTCGATCCATTGTACATTGTGTTTACAGAATATATACAAAATATAATGCGAGCCCTAATTACATGTTAACCTAGCTCGCAACTTAGTCTAATGTCAAAAATGCGCAAGGCACAACCCGCCTTGCTAGGTCTCTACTTCAAAACTTGACGTTGACATGAAATAGAAGACGCCACATAAACCGGGCCTAGCGCCCAACTCGAAAATCAAAAGCTAAAGTCCCTAAGCCTTGTGGACTTAGGGCGGGGACCTCGTGTGGGTTACCGCCCACACTTCGGAATTTTGAGCATGGGTCAAGTCCGATTGACTCAGACCTGAACCTAAGCCTCTCGGCTTTAGATAGGCTCAAGCGTTCGGGGAAATTGGACTCACGCTCGGATTATCCTGATCAAGCTCGGTGAGCCTCGCAATAGGTTCTAGAACGCCTTGAGTTCCACCTGGTTTGAGCACTCTTTCGGACCTAGTTGCTCCTCCCACGCCGCCCGCTGCAACTGTCTTGAGTGCTGACTTAGCCTCGTTTGGACTGTCTTCAAGTTGACTTAACGATTGCGCCCACAAGTCCGAGGCCTTTTGCCTTGGCCGACTCGTTCCGGCCTGATTACGCCGAGTTGGGTCTGGACCTACAAGTTGGTCCGTAACATTAACCCTTCCAAAACCTAACTACGGTTAGCCTACTACAAAAGAACTAAGGAGGTTGACGAGGCCTTACAAGCGTGAGCGATACAAATATGAATTCTCTCGCAACTCACTCACAAACCACGCAAACCACTGCTAACGGCCAAACCACACCCAACAAAAGCAAATAGGGAGGTAACGCTCCTTGTGGTCGTGTCTCGGGCGCAGTGCCCTCGAGGTACCTCACGGGGGAGCAGGGCCGAAGCCAAGGCTAAAGCAAAACAGAAAGCAACTAAGATGCTGTCCTAAAACAAGCAAAAGCAAATTCCCGCCCGCGGCTACAAGGGGGATCAGGGGATTACCGGCCAAGGTAAACCTTGGCGTGGCTGGACAAGCACCCGAGGTGAGAACCAACCCTCGGGTATTGCAGCTTGCTGTTCAAGAAGGCTGGTTGAGGAGAGCCTCCTCGCTCACCTGCTGCACTATTCAGTCCGCTGGCCGAATGGTGTTGGGCGATGAACTCGCCGCTGAGATCCTGGCCACCGCGCCTGAGGAGGTGGCCGCTCGCTGCTGGCCGAGAGCTCGTGTTGTCGCTGGACGCGTGTCTATCGGGTTGAAGCAGACGGCGGGCCGCCTGGAAGGAGCCGAGCGTCGGGATGCTTGCGGCTGCAGGCTGAGGAGATGCGGGCGGCGCGTGTGGCTGCCGATGTGGGTAGCGCTCGGCGCTGAGGACGATGACCGCTGCCGGAGAGAAAGACGCAGTCGTGGCCGCTGCCGGAGAGAAAGACGCAGTCGTGGCCGGAAGGGCCGCCTGTGTGCCGAGGGGGGCTGCTGCCGGGAAGACAGCGCCTACCTGCCTGTCGTCGATTATGACTCGGCCATGCTCGCCGCGGGGTGCCGACGGTGAAGGTCGCGGCCGAGGCAAGGGGCCGGAGGAAGCCGGCGTAGCCTAGTCCTAACTAAGGCTGGGGTTGGCTCGGTTCGGCTGGGTTCTACTAGGTAGGCCGGTTTAGTCAAGATGGGCTCGGGTTGAGGTTGGCTAAGGAGGTTAAGGAAATAGGTTCGAAATGGGTGACCTAGCTACGTGAGGCTTAAGCAAGGTGGTTTGGGTCGAGCCTAAGCTCGCGGATATGGTCAAAGTTGACCGAGTGAGGTCAGGGTTGACTAAGGTGGGTGGTTGACTAAGGGACCTAGCTGAGTGGGTCCGGGTTGATTGGGTCAAGGGACACTCGAGCTAGACTCAAGCCGACTAGGGTAGCTTGAACTTAAGAGGGGTCGGTGGGAGAGATGACCTAGCGTTGACTAAGGTTGATACAAGTGATGACGGTCTAGGTGGGTTCAGTCAAAAGGGTTGACCTAGGGCGAGGGTGGTGCGAGAGGTTGCCTAGAAGGATTCGGTTGACTTGGCTGGTCTTGCCAAGATGGTGCACCACGATCTTGCCACGTGGCAAGATCAACGACCGACAGAGATCACGCGGAATTAATCACGCGTATAGGAGATCCGAGGAGGAGTTGCCTAAATGGTAGGGGAGAAGACTGAAATCGAATGAACCTGGACAGAATTCCAGGTCGATTCTCTTGATCTCTCGAGAGTTCTCAACAAGGCTGGGATGGCGCCACGTGGAGAGATGAGGGGCTAAGATTTGACGCGGTAAGGGGGTGGAGACGAATGTGGCAAGGAGATGACGACACTCTAGGGGTTTCCTAAAACAGCTAAGGCAAGAGGCTATCGGGTGACTGCGTGGAGCGAGCTGGGCGTTGCGTCAAAACGCGTGGGACCCAGCTAGATCGCGAGGGGAGATGCTGGCTGAGGTGACTGATGGAGGACGCTCGGATGGTCGACACCTGGCAGGATGGAGGGCTGAGGCGTTCTCGGATTAGGGTTGACTCTAATGAAGAATGCGAGGAAGCAATGGGGAGCGGCGGCTACGGAATTGACCTAAAGGATTGGCAGCTCGGGATCCTAGGGCGATCACGAGCAGGGACACGTGGGAGGCTGGGGTGATACGAAGTTGGGAGCTGGCAAGATGGTGACACGTGGCTGAAATCGATGGACAAGAAGGAAACACAAATACTAACCTTAGCGACGACCGGCGGCAAGGCTGAGACGAATTCTCCACGTGCGGCGGCTAGGGTTTTGACCTCGTTCCCTTTGTCCAAATTGCCCCTTCTTCCGACTGAACAACACCCTTGAGGCGAGGGTATTCTGGTCTGATTACGCCGGAATTAATGGTGCTGACCGGAAGTTGCAGGGAACGCCGGAAAACTTCGAGTTCCGACGAAAGGGCGATCTTGAGTTCCGCCCGAGCGATAACGCCCAAATTCGATTATGTGATACTTGTGATCAGGGCGATTCCAGTAGGCAAACTCTTTTTAGCAGATCACGACCAGAACCTTGGATTTCTGATTTGAATATATTTCTGGACCGAAATGCTTACAGGGATGAATCGAGCCGGAACTTGTAGTCCAGGCCCACACTTCCGCTCGGTCCACTCCAATACAATCCGATTAGGACTAGGGACTGTTCGGAAATTCCCCAAACCATGTGAAATACCCTTTTTGATAGACTGCCTTCTCTTTCTCGAAGCCGACTCTCGGGTATGCCGAGGGAGGGCCACCGAAATCAAGGAGCATATACCAAAGGCGATTTCTCACAAGACTTGGCGAAAAGCACGAAAATCTCAAGTACTAACCTCTTTGTCGATATTGAAGCCGAGGTAAACCGCGCCTTCAATCTTCCTTGTTCCAGCTTCAGCCTCTCCACTTCTTCGTGTTCAAGAAGAGGGCACCGAATCTGGACTTGCTTTATGCTAGGGGATGTACCGTGGACAAGGGAGGGACCGCCGCCGTGGGGAAGAGATCCGCCGATGCCGTGCTGCCTTATGCCGGTGTCTAAGGACTTTGGCTCTTCAAGGACAGGATTTGGGGAGGTTGGAAGCGCCTTGGAGGTAGAGGACGCGAGGGGGAAGAAGACGCCAGGCTCGGGTGAGCAAGGTGGGAGACGAGAAGGAGAGGGAGAGACGTCGAGAGAGGAGAGAGAAGAAAATGCGACAAATGTCTTCCTTGATCAAAAATTGCATACAATGTACAAGATCCAAAAAGTATATATACAAGATGAATTGAAGCGGGTTTACTCTACCTAACCCGCGCTAGATCTAATCCAAAACACATTGCGCCGAACACATCCCGCTCGGCCTAGGTCTCGAGTTCAAAACTGGTTATTGGCAAAGAATGTTTAAGTGCGAAAGCAAAGACTGAAATTGACTAAGTGCTGGAAGGAAACGAGCGGCCTAGCGCCTAAGCTCGAAAATCAAACGAATCGTCCCTGAGCCTTGTGAGCCCAGGGCGGGGACCTCGTGTGGGTTGCCGCCCACACTTTGGTTAGATGCGCATGGGCTAAGTCTGTTTGACTTAGCCAATTGCCTAGGATTCTAGGTCTTAGAATCGGCTCAAGCGTCTAGGTTGACCGGACTCACATTAGAGGTTAACTTGACTAACTCGGTGAGTTCAACATTTAGTTCAGAAACGTCTTGAAGCCTATCCGGTTTGAGCACCTCTTCGGACTTGGTTGCTCCTCCCACTCCTCCCGCTGCAACCTGCGTTGGTGCTGCTTCAACATCTTGAGTTGAGTTGGCGACGTGCTCCATGGTCTGGGCCCACAACTCAGACGCCTTGCATTTCAGCCGGCTAGGTCCGGCCTGCTCTGTCGGCCTTGGGTCGGGACCATGAGATTGGTCCGTAACAGAGGTTCTGTTAGGATCGCACCGGTTGGCCTAAGAAAATCCGACCAATGCAATCCTAATCTTCCCAGGACCTTCTTGAGGCCTATTCTAAAAACCGAAAATCCTAAACAATTAAATACAGAATACTACCCGGCCGGACAGGACCCCAGCGCAAACCCAACAGGTAGGGAGATACAGGACGTGGTTAACCCTTCCAAAACCTAACTACGGTTAGCCTACTACAAAAGAACTAAGGAGGTTGACGAGGCCTTACAAGCGTGAGCGATACAAATATGAATTCTCTCGCAACTCACTCACAAACCACGCAAACCACTGCTAACGGCCAAACCACACCCAACAAAAGCAAATAGGGAGGTAACGCTCTTTGTGGTCATGTCTCGGGCACAGTGCCCTCGAGGTACCTCACGGGGGAGCAGGGCCGAAGCCAAGGCTAAAGCAAAACAAAAAGCAACTAAGATGCTGTCCTAAAACAAGCAAAAGCAAATTCCCGCCCGCGGCTACAAGGGGGATCAGGGGATTACCGGCCAAGGTAAACCTTGGCGTGGCTGGACAAGCAACCGAGGTGAGAACCAACCCTCGGGTATTGCAGCTTGCTGTTCAAGAAGGCCGGTTGAGGAGAGCCTCCTCGCTCACCTGCTGCACTATTCAGTCCGCTGGCCGAATGGTGCTGGGCGATGAACTCGCCGCTGAGATCCTGGCCACCGCGCCTGAGGAGGTGGCCGCTCGCTGCTGGCCGAGAGCTCGCGTTGTCGCTGGACGCGCGTCTATCGGGTTGAAGCAGACGGCGGGCCGCCTGGAAGGAGCCGAGCGTCGGGATGCTTGCGGCTGCAGGCTGAGGAGATGCGGGCGGCGCGTGTGGCTGCCGATGTGGGTAGCGCTCGGCGCTGAGGACGATGACCGCTGCCGGAGAGAAAGACGCAGTCGTGGCCGGAAGGGCCGCCTGTGTGCCGAGGGGGGCTGCTGCTGGGAAGACAGCGCCTACATGCCTGCCGTCGATTATGACTCGGCCACACTCGCCGCGGGATGCCGACGGTGAAGGTCGCGGCCGAGGCAAGGGGCCGGAGGAAGCCGGCGTAGCCTAGTCCTAACTAAGGCTGGGGTTGGCTCGGTTCGGCTGGGTTCTACTAGGTAGGCCGGTTTAGTCAAGATGGGCTCGGGTTGAGGTTGGCTAAGGAGGTTAAGGAAATAGGTTCGAAATGGGTGACCTAGCTACGTGAGGCTTAAGCAAGGTGGTTTGGGTCGAGCCTAAGCTCGCGGATATGGTCAAAGTTGACCGAGTGAGGTCAGGGTTGACTAAGGTGGGTGGTTGACTAAGGGACCTAGCTGAGTGGGTCCGGGTTGATTGGGTCAAGGGACACTCGAGCTAGACTCAAGCCGACTAGGGTAGCTTGAACTTAAGAGGGGTCGGTGGGAGAGATGACCTAGCGTTGACTAAGGTTGATACAAGTGATGACGGTCTAGGTGGTTCAGTCAAAAGGGTTGACCTAGGGCGAGGGTGGTGCGAGAGGTTGCCTAGAAGGATTCGGTTGACTTGGCTGGTCTTGCCAAGATGGTGCACCACGATCTTGCCACGTGGCAAGATCAACGACCGACAGAGATCACGCGGAATTAATCACGCGTATAGGAGATCCGAGGAGGAGTTGCCTAAATGGTAGGGGAGAAGACTGAAATCGAATGAACCTGGACAGAATTCCAGGTCGATTCTCTTGATCTCTCGAGAGTTCTCAACAAGGCTGGGATGGCGCCACGTGGAGAGATGAGGGGCTAAGATTTGACGCGGTAAGGGGGTGGAGACGAATGCGGCAAGGAGATGACGACACTCTAGGGGTTTCCTAAAACAGCTAAGGCAAGAGGCTATCGGGTGACTGCGTGGAGCGAGCTGGGCGTTGCGTCAAAACGCGTGGGACCCAGCTAGATCGCGAGGGGAGATGCTGGCTGAGGTGACTGATGGAGGACGCTCGGATGGTCGACACCTGGCAGGATGGAGGGCTGAGGCGTTCTCGGATTAGGGTTGACTCTAATGAAGAATGCGAGGAAGCAATGGGGAGCGGCGGCTACGGAATTGACCTAAATGATTGGCAGCTCGGGATCCTAGGGCGATCACGAGCAGGGACACGTGGGAGGCTGGGGTGATACGAAGTTGGGAGCTGGCAAGATGGTGACACGTGGCTGAAATCGATGGACAAGAAGGAAACACAAATACTAACCTTAGCGACGACCGGCGGCAAGGCTGAGACGAATTCTCCACGTGCGGCGGCTAGGGTTTTGACCTCGTTCCCTTTGTCCAAATTGCCCCTTCTTCCGACTGAACAGCACCCTTGAGGCGAGGGTATCCTGGTCTGATTACGCCGGAATTAATGGTGCTGACCGGAAGTTGCAGGGAACGCCGGAAAACTTCGAGTTCCGACGAAAGGGCGATCTTGAGTTCCGCCCGAGCGATAACGTCCAAATTCGATTATGTGATACTTGTGATCAGGGCGATTCCAGTAGGCAAACTCTTGTTAGCAGATCACGACCAGAACCTTGGATTTCTGATTTTAATATATTTCTGGACCGAAATGCTTACAGGGATGAATCGAGCCGGAACTTGTAGTCCAGGCCCACACTTCCGCTCGGTCCACTCCAATACAATCCGATTAGGACTAGGGACTGTTCGGAAATTCCCCAAACCGTGTGAAATACCCTTTTTGATAGACTGCCTTCTCTTTCTCGAAGCCGACTCTCGGGTATGCCGAGGGAGGGCCACCGAAATCAAGGAGCATATACCAAAGGCGATTTCTCACAAGACTTGGCGAAAAGCACGAAAATCTCAAGTACTAACCTCTTTGTCGATATTGAAGCCGAGGTAAACCGCGCCTTCAATCTTCCTTGTTCCAGCTTCAGCCTCTCCACTTCTTCGTGTTCAAGAAGAGGGCACCGAATCTGGACTTGCTTTATGCTAGGGGATGTACCGTGGACAAGGGAGGGACCGCCGCCGTGGGGAAGAGATCCGCCGATGCCGTGCTGCCTTATGCCGGTGTCTAAGGACTTTGGCTCTTCAAGGACAGGATTTGGGGAGGTTGGAAGTGCCTTGGAGGTAGAGGACGCGAGGGGGAAGAAGACGCCAGGCTCGGGTGAGCAAGGTGGGAGACGAGAAGGAGAGGGAGAGACCTCGAGAGAGGAGAGAGAAGAAAATGCGACAAATGTCTTCCTTGATCAAAAATTGCATACAATGTACAAGATCCAAAAAGTATATATACAAGATGAATTGAAGCGGGTTTACTCTACCTAACCCACGCTAGATCTAATCCAAAACACATTGCGCCGAACACATCCCGCTCGGCCTAGGTCTCGAGTTCAAAACTCATTATTGGCAAAGAATGTTTAAGTGCAAAAGCAAAGACTGAAATTGACTAAGTGCTCGAAGGAAACGAGCGGCCTAGCGCCTAAGCTCGAAAATCAAACGAATCGTCCCTGAGCCTTGTGAGCCCAGGGCGGGGACCTCGTGTGGGTTGCCGCCCACACTTCGGTTAGATGCGCATGGGCTAAGTCTGTTTGACTTAGCCAATTGCCTAGGATTCTAGGTCTTAGAATCGGCTCAAGCGTCTAGGTTGACCGGACTCACATTAGAGGTTAACTTGACTAACTCGGTGAGTTCAACATTTAGTTCAGAAACGTCTTGAAGCCTATCCGGTTTGAGCACCTCTTCGGACTTGGTTGCTCCTCCCACTCCTCCCGCTGCAACCTGCGTTGGTGCTGCTTCAACATCTTGAGTTGAGTTGGCGACGTGCTCCATGGTCTGGGCCCACAACTTAGACGCCTTGCGTTTCAGCCGGCTAGGTCCGGCCTGCTCTGTCGGCCTTGGGTCGGGACCATGAGATTGGTCCGTAACAGATTCCCCCTCCCTAAATTGCGCTTGTCCTCGAGCGCTAGAAGAGGGGAAGCGGTGGATTACTGACCCGAACTCTTCCCAAGAAGTTCCTTGATCTGGGCCCTCCCATTCCACGAGTACCTCATGCCTCGTCCTACCTTGGCGTTGGGCGTATCTGTGCTTTAAGATACGGTAGGGTGTTGGCAGTTGTTCCGGCATCTGCTCTATCATCGTTGGTACATCCCCATGATGCGGCTTAAGCCGTGTAACATGGAATACGGGGTGTACTAAAGCTGCTCTTGGAAGGCCTAACCTGTAGGCTGCCTTTCCAACCTTTTGTAGTACCGGATATGGACCATAATAGCGAGGTAACAGTTTTGAGTAGGGCTGGCCCATCAACGACCTCTGCTTTAGAGGCAACCTCTTCAGCCACACATATTGGCCCACTTCGAATTCGCGGTCTTTCCTACCTTTGTTATACACTTGTCTCATGCGGTTCTGCGCCTTGGCGATATTTTGCTTGAGTGCGTCTAGTACTTCTTCACGTGTGCGCAGTTCACAGTCAATTTGGTCGTCCTCAGCTGTGCCTCCTTCATACCTTGGTATAGCAGGAGGAGGGAACCCGTATACACCCTCGTATGGGGTCATGCCTGTGGACGAATGCAGACTAGTGTTATACGACCATTCTGCCCATGGTAAAAATTTTACCCATGTATTTGGTCGTTCTCCCGCGAAGCATCTCAGGTAGGTCTCTAGAGACCGGTTCACGATTTCGCTCTGACCATCTGTCTGTGGATGGTGGGCTGTGCTGAAGTTAAGCGTCGTACCCATTAACTTCATATACTCCTGCCAGAACGCACTGAGAAAGATTGAGTCACGGTCGCATACGACCGACTGTGGCATTCCGTGGAGCTTGCCAATAAATTCTTGGTACACGCTGGCCACCATTGGCCCTTGATATGAACGTGGCAAGGGAGCGAAGTGGCTATACTTGATGAGTCTATCTACTACCACAAGCACAGCTTCCTTGCCTTCAGAGCAGGGCATGGCGTCTATGAAATCCATGGTTACATCGGTCCATGGTTTCGTGGGTATGGGGAGGGGATTCAAGTGACCTGGAGGCTTGATTGCCTCGTATTTCTCCCTCTGACATACCACGCACTTTCTGATGTAACGTTGTACATCCGCCTTCATGCCGCGCCACCAAAACTGGGCTTTTATTCTGCCAAGGGTTTTTGAAACCCCCTCATGACCTGCGGCTGGAGTGTCATGGAAGTGTTGCAAGAGTTCTTGCTTAAGCCCAGAGTTAGGAGGAATCACTGCGCGATTCTTCCTAAATAAGAGATTCCCTCTGACCGTGTACAAGGGGATAGATCCGGGATTCTGTTCTACTGATGCTCGAATTAACCTCAAGGATTGATCTTCTTGCTGCTCTTGGGTTAATCGTTCCCATATATCCGTCTCTACCACAGAGAGCGTCATGAACTGCTCGGTCAAACGGGAAAGAGAATCTGCCGCTGTGTTATCCGGACCTTTCTTATACTCAATCTCAAAATCGTATCCTAGCAGCTTGGCCAGCCAACGCTGTTGGGTAGGCGTGGATACTCTTTGTTTGAGCATGTATTTTAACGAATTCTGGTTCGTTTTGACTACAAATCTGCGCCCTATCAGGTAAGGCCGCCACTTTTCAACTGCCAATACTATCGCTAAGAGCTCTTTCTCGTATGTAGAAAGAGGTTTTGCCCTACTGGTTAGGGCCTTTGACATATAGGCGATAGGATGGCCCTCTTGACTCAAGACGGCTCTGACTCCAACATCACAAGCGTCTGTCTCGATTGTAAATTTTTTGTTGAAGTCCGGTAGGGTAAGCACCCGTAACCTTGGATGAAGCGCCTGTAGTAGCCCGTAAGGCCTAGAAAGCCTTTGAGTCCTTTCAGATCCTTAGGCAGTGGCCATCTTTGCATGGCGTCCAATTTTTCGGGGTCTGCCCGAACCCGTTGTTGGCACACGATGTGCCCAAGATAACCAATGCTCGGTTGTCCAAAGCTGCATTTGGACCGTTTTGCATACAGTTGGTTATCACGTAGCACCTGAAGAGCTGTTGCAAGGTGCTTCTCATGCAATTCCTCTGTCTGACTATATATAAGAATGTCGTCGAAGAAGACCAATATAAAATCTCAGAGGTATTGGCGAAAGACATCGTTCATGCACCTTTGAAATGTTGCCGGTGCGTTAGTTAGACCGAAGGGTATAACGAGGAATTCGTAGTGCCCGTCATGTGTCCTGAATGCCGTTTTGGGGACGTCATCCTTACACATTCTGATTTGATGGTAGCCGGCTCTCAAGTCCATCTTGGAGAATATGGTCGCTCCGGCTAGCTCATCCAACAACTCATCTATGACAGGAATAGGATGCCTGTCCTTTACCGTGGCTTCGTTCAGGGCGCGGTAATCAACACAAAAGCGCCATGTATTATCCTTCTTCTTCACGAGTAAGACTGGAGAAGAGAAAGGACTGCTGCTAGGCTGAACTATGCCACTCTCTAACATCTCTTTAACCAGACGCTCTATTTCGGCCTTCTGGTTATACCCATATCTGTAGGGCCTCACGTTGACCGGTTCGGCCCCTTGAGTCAAGATGATTCGATGGTCGTAGGATCGAGGAGGAGGTAGTCCTTTTGGCTCTTCGAACAAATCCTCATATCGGTCCAACACCGACTGTATCCATGGAGGCACAATCTCTTCGTGCTCTTCTCTAGATGGCACATCCGTAGCTAGTGCCATCACCCAACACGCTGGTTGTTCTGCCTCTATAGCTCGTAAGGCAGCCTTGGGACGTGTAATGCTCGTGATGCCTTGTAAGGTCATCGGCTCATCTTCTCCGTCGGGCGTGAAGGTCATGCTAAAATTCTTCACGTCCCATGATATGATACCCAAGGTAAAGAACCAGGGCATTCCGAGAATCAAATCCACTCCGTCGAGTGGAATAACCAAGAAATCAATTTTGAAGGGCTTTTTCTTGATGACGACTTCCATATTCTTCCCTTCGTTAAGGCATTTCAGCCTTAGGCCCCCTCCCACGACTATTGTTTGGGGCTGGCTGGATTCCAAAGGCACCTTACATTTTCTTGCAGCCTCCTCTATTAGGAAGTTTCGTGTGGCGCCGTTATCCAACAAAATAAGGATCTTTTTGCCGTTGATCCTCCCAAACACACGGAATGAGTTGGGCTTGTTCGGGTCTTGCATTGAGTGAAGAGACTCGGCCTCTGTGGGTTTCTCTTCCTTGGCGGGAGTCTCTTCCTTGGCTATTTCTTTTTTCTTCTCGGTCTTTTTAATTCTGCGCTTTTGAATTACTTCTTCCTCTAAAGAGGACGAGCTGGACTCGTAGGAAGCGCTGGAGGATGAGTCACTATCTGTACACGAGCTGGACTCCTCATCACTTATCACTTGTACCCTAAAGTAGGCTGGGCACTTGTGATATTTGTCCCATTTACCCTCGCATCTATAGCACAGACCTTTGCGTCTGTATTCCTCAATTTGTTGAGGCGTGAGGTAGCGTAGGGGCGGTTTCTTGCCTTGCCCTTGATTGGAGTTCTGGTAGGGCCGTGGTTCGTTCCCTCTTTTGTAGGGAACTATCTCCTTTCTAGTGTTATGAGAAGCAGAGGGATAGGAGCTTCGTTTCCTCTGTTTATCAAATTTATGAGCCTTTTTCTCGGCTCTTTTTTCCTCGATTCTCTCTTCGTATAGACGGGCCATGGCTATGCATTCTTCCAACTTTTCAAAGCGATGAATTTTCATCTCTCGCTTTATGTCATTTCTAAGGCCTCCTTTAAAAGCGCCGATGAGAGCCTTTTCAGGCCACCTGACCATGCTCGCTAGACGCTCAAACTGCCTTTTGTAGGCTGGCACGGTAGTGGTCTGGACCAAATTCTTTAAGTCCTCATCGTAGTCAATGAATGTTGAGTCCCCAAATTGGAGTTGGAGACTGGCCTTATACTTCTCCCAGGTTTGCTCTTCATTATTGTGATTAAACCACAAATAATGCGTTGTAGCTTCTCCGGTCATGTTGGCCGTAGCTATCTCAATCCATTCTGCCTCGGGAACGTGGTGACAAAGGAAGTATCGCTCTGCCATGAAGAGCCATTCGCGCAAGTGTTCCCCATTGAACTTAGGAAACTCATATCGGACTGAGGGTGTCCGACGCTCTTCTTGCCTTTGGTGGAATCGAGACCCTCTTCTTTGACGAGCTGGAGACTCGTCTTGCTCCCCTTCGGACATGAGCTCGACTCGGTTTTGGCTATGGTGTCCAAATCGTGGTGCTCGGGGAGTCCTATCATCGTAGGCATCCTGTTGATGCCTGCCTTGAGGAGGCGCCATGGTATTGCGTCGACCTCCTTCTGTACTCGTCCCAATATGAGAGATGTTATTGGGATCGACCTCAGTGTCGGTTTGGTAGTTTGGTGCAACTAACAAACCCTTACCCTTATCTGGGCGTGTATTCGGGCCCTGAGTAGCCCTCTCTGTGCCTTGTTGCTGGTTTGAGGTTAGAACCCTAAACATTGCTCGTACTTCATCCATTTCGTTCTGTTGGTTCCTCCTCATTTCGGCTAAGTCTTTGTGGAGTTCGCCGAATTGCCTCTCTATATCCCTCTGTCTATGGTTTTCGGCCTTATCCATGTCTCTACGATACTGGCCGAATTCTCGCTCAAGGTTGCCTAGACGGTTAATAGTATGCTCGGACATCTCCATGTTGGAAGCCCTATGAGCGACCTCTTGAGGGTCCGAAGTGGTTTCCTCAAGCACGGGCTCGTCGGGGTTCAAGTTTTTCTTCGACTTGGCCATTAGTAAAATCTGGTTGGACCAGCGCCAAGGATGCACTATGCTAAGGAAATCCTAACTACGAAAATCCAAAAATTGTCTACACTGCCACTCTTAAGACTGAAATCCAATTAGAAGACTAGCTGCCACTCTCAAATTTGCCCACGCTGCCGCTGCTCAAGCTGCCGCGCGTGAGACCTAAGGCGAGGGAGACGGGTTGGCCCGCCTAATGCCGCACTTCGCCTAAGTGCCTCGGCAATCACACTTCGCTCTCGGCCGGGCTCAAAGAGCCTAAACCACCGCACTCTCCTAGTGCCTCGGTGACGCACCTCGAGCTGGGCTGCCCTCGGGTGTACAAGGAGTACAACCCTACACTTGCCAAGAGTGGACAAGCGAAGCCTAGATCTACGCAACTAAAGAAACCGTGGCTGGACTCTGACTGCTATACTGACACTAGAAAACCCAAATCTGAAAAGAAGACCTCTGAAATAATCAGAAAACCACAAGAAATCCGCTGGCACTGCCCGTTGATGTCGACGTTGCGAAGGTCCAAGTGCTCAAACTGACGGATATTCCTCAAGAGGCGCTCTAATACCAATTGTTAGGATCGCACCGGTTGGCCTAAGAAAATCCGACCAATGCAATCCTAATCTTCCCAGGACCTTCTTGAGGCCTATTCTAAAAACCGAAAATCCTAAACAATTAAATACAGAATACTACCTGGCCGGACAGGACCCCGGCGCAAACCCAACAGGTAGGGAGATACAGGACGTGGTTAACCCTTCCAAAACCTAACTACGGTTAGCCTACTACAAAAGAACTAAGGAGGTTGACGAGGCCTTACAAGCGTGAGCGATACAAATATGAATTCTCTCGCAACTCACTCACAAACCACGCAAACCACTGCTAACGGCCAAACCACACCCAACAAAAGCAAATAGGGAGGTAACGCTCCTTGTGGTCGTGTCTCGGGCGCAGTGCCCTCGAGGTACCTCACGGGGGAGCAGGGCCGAAGCCAAGGCTAAAGCAAAACAGAAAGCAACTAAGATGCTGTCCTAAAACAAGCAAAAGCAAATTCCCGCCCGCGGCTACAAGGGGGATCAGGGGATTACCGGCCAAGGTAAACCTTGGCGTGGCTGGACAAGCACCCGAGGTGAGAACCAACCCTCGGGTATTGCAGCTTGCTGTTCAAGAAGGCCGGTTGAGGAGAGCCTCCTCGCTCACCTGCTGCACTATTCAGTCCGCTGGCCGAATGGTGCTGGGCGATGAACTCGCCGCTGAGATCCTGGCCACCGCGCCTGAGGAGGTGGCCGCTCGCTGCTGGCCGAGAGCTCGCGTTGTCACTGGACGCGCGTCTATCGGGTTGAAGCAGACGGCGGGCCGCCTGGAAGGAGCCGAGCGTCGGGATGCTTGCGGCTGCAGGCTGAGGAGATGCGGGCGGCGCGTGTGGCTGCCGATGTGGGTAGCGCTCGGCGCTGAGGATGATGACCGTTGCCGGAGAGAAAGACACAGTCGTGGCCGGAAGGGCCGCCTGTGTGCCGAGGGGGCTGCTGCCGGGAAGACAGCGCCTACCTGCCTGCCGTCGATTATGACTCGGCCACGCTCGCCGCGGGGTGCCGACAGTGAAGGTCGCGGCCGAGGCAAGGGGCCGGAGGAAGCCGGCGTAGCCTAGTCCTAACTAAGGCTGGGGTAGGCTCGGTTCGGCTGGGTTCTACTAGGTAGGCCGGTTTAGTCAAGATGGGCTCGGGTTGAGGTTGGCTAAGGAGGTTAAGGAAATAGGTTCGAAATGGGTGACCTAGCTACGTGAGGCTTAAGAAAGGTGGTTTGGGTCGAGCCTAAGCTCGCGGATATGGTCAAAGTTGACCGAGTGAGGTCAGGGTTGAGTAAGGTGGGTGGTTGACTAAGGGACCTAGCTGAGTGGGTCTGGGTTGATTGGGTCAAGGGACACTCGAGCTAGACTCAAGCCGACTAGGGTAGCTTGAACTTAAGAGGGGTCGGTGGGAGAGATGACCTAGCGTTGACTAAGGTTGATACAAGTGATGACGGTCTAGGTGGGTTTAGTCAAAAGGGTTGACCTAGGGCGAGGGTGGTGCGAGAGGTTGCCTAGAAGGATTCGGTTGACTTGGCTGGTCTTGCCAAGATGGTGCACCACGATCTTGCCACGTGGCAAGATCAACGACCGACAGAGATCACGCGGAATTAATCACGCGTATAGGAGATGCGAGGAGGAGTTGCCTAAATGGTAGGGGAGAAGACTGAAATCGAATGAACCTGGACAGAATTCCAGGTCGATTCTCTTGATCTCTCGAGAGTTCTCAACAAGGCTGGGATGGCGCCACGTGGAGAGATGAGGGGCTAAGATTTGACGCGGTAAGGGGGTGGAGACGAATGCGGCAAGGAGATGACGACACTCTAGGGGTTTCCTAAAACAGCTAAGGCAAGAGGCTATCGGGTGACTGCGTGGAGCGAGCTGGGCGTTGCGTCAAAACGCGTGGGACCCAGCTAGATCGCGAGGGGAGATGCTGGCTGAGGTGACTGATGGAGGACGCTCGGATGGTCGACACCTGGCAGGATGGAGGGCTGAGGCGTTCTCGGATTAGGGTTGACTCTAATGAAGAATGCGAGGAAGCAATGGGGAGCGGCGGCTACGGAATTGACCTAAATGATTGGCACTCGGGATCCTAGGGCGATCACGAGCAGGGACACGTGGGAGGCTGGGGTGATACGAAGTTGGGAGCTGGCAAGATGGTGACACGTGGCGGAAATCGATGGACAAGAAGGAAACACGAAAACTAACCTTAGCGACGACCGGCGGCAAGGCTGAGACGAATTCTCCACGTGCGGCGGCTAGGGTTTTGACCTCGTTCCCTTTGTCCAAATTGCCCCTTCTTCCGACTGAACAGCACCCTTGAGGCGAGGGTATCCTGGTCTGATTACGCCGGAATTAATGGTGCTGACCGGAAGTTGCAGGGAACGCCGGAAAACTTCGAGTTCCGACGAAAGGGCGATCTTGAGTTCCGCCCGAGCGATAACGCCCAAATTCGATTATGTGATACTTGTGATCAGGGCGATTCCAGTAGGCAAACTCTTGTTAGCAGATCACGACCAGAACCTTGGATTTCTGATTTGAATATATTTCTGGACCGAAATGCTTACAGGGATGAATCGAGCCGGAACTTGTAGTCCAGGCCCACACTTCCGCTCGGTCCACTCCAATACAATCCGATTAGGACTAGGGACTGTTCGGAAATTCCCCAAACCGTGTGAAATACCCTTTTTGATAGACTGCCTTCTCTTTCTCGAAGCCGACTCTCGGGTATGCCGAGGGAGGGCCACCGAAATCAAGGAGCATATACCAAAGGCGATTTCTCACAAGACTTGGCGAAAAGCACGAAAATCTCAAGTACTAACCTCTTTGTCGATATTGAAGCCGAGGTAAACCGCGCCTTCAATCTTCCTTGTTCCAGCTTCAGCCTCTCCACTTCTTCGTGTTCAAGAAGAGGGCACCGAATCTGGACTTGCTTTATGCTAGGGGATGTACCGTGGACAAGGGAGGGACCGCCGCCGTGGGGAAGAGATCCGCCGATGCCGTGCTGCCTTATGCCGGTGTCTAAGGACTTTGGCTCTTCAAGGACAGGATTTGGGGAGGTTGGAAGCGCCTTGGAGGTAGAGGACGCGAGGGGAAGAAGACGCCAGGCTCGGGTGAGCAAGGTGGGAGACGAGAAGGAGAGGGAGAGACCTCGAGAGAGGAGAGAGAAGAAAATGCGACAAATGTCTTCCTTGATCAAAAATTGCATACAATGTACAAGATCCAAAAGTATATATACAAGATGAATTGAAGCGGGTTTACTCTACCTAACCCGCGCTAGATCTAATCCAAAACACATTGCGCCGAACACATCCCGCTCGGCCTAGGTCTCGAGTTCAAAACTCGTTATTGGCAAAGAATGTTTAAGTGCGAAAGCAAAGACTGAAATTGACTAAGTGCTGGAAGGAAACGAGCGGCCTAGCGCCTAAGCTCGAAAATCAAACGAATCGTCCCTGAGCCTTGTGAGCCCAGGGCGGGGACCTCGTGTGGGTTGCCGCCCACACTTCGGTTAGATGCGCATGGGCTAAGTCTGTTTGACTTAGCCAATTGCCTAGGATTCTAGGTCTTAGAATCGGCTCAAGCGTCTAGGTTGACCGGACTCACATTAGAGGTTAACTTGACTAACTCGGTGAGTTCAACATTTAGTTCAGAAACGTCTTGAAGCCTATCCGGTTTGAGCACCTCTTCGGACTTGGTTGCTCCTCCCACTCCTCCCGCTGCAACCTGCGTTGGTGCTGCTTCAACATCTTGAGTTGAGTTGGCGACGTGCTCCATGGTCTGGGCCCACAACTCAGACGCCTTGCGTTTCAGCCGGCTAGGTCCGGCCTGCTCTGTCGGCCTTGGGTCGGGACCATGAGATTGGTCCGTAA
>NW_022205071.1:0-2500 GCF_008831285.2 Nymphaea colorata
ACTCAAAACAATACACCCACCCGTGCTACAAGGGGAAGAGGGCATTACCAGCCAAGCCGGGCTTGGCTTAACCGAATGAAGAACCCGGGGAGAAAGCACAGCCCCGGGTATTGCAGCGACGGTACAGAAGGCCACTTGAGGCGAGCCTCCACGGAGCTACTGCTGCAGGAGGGCGTCGCGGGCCGCGGGGTTGCTGCTGCAAAGGAAGTGGCCGGCTTCCGAGTGCTGGTCGCGAGTCGCGGGCTGCCGGCGACGCTGTCGCCTGTCGGTTGCCGCCCACTGCAGGAGAGGGGCGATCAGGTCGGCCGCAGTGTGGAGATGCTGTCGACCGGACGTCAGGCGGGTGGCCGATCGCCTGGCCACAGGGAAGCAGAGGGCGCAGCCGCCGGAGTTGCACAGGGCGCGACCACCTGTCACGCGAGTGCTGCCTGAGGCGTTTTGACGACGAGGGGGGCTAAAACCGCAAGGGCTAGCCGACCTGCCTGTCGCTGGAGTGGCTCGGCCACGTACGTCGGTCTGGCCGACGGGTGAAGGGCCAAGGCGCAAGTGAAGCGCCGGCCTGGCACGGGAAAGCGGAGAGGCTATCCCGGCGGTCTCCTAGTCCTAACTAAGGCCGAGGGTAGGCTAGGTGCGAGGGGGCTCTATAGGTGGCCGGTCTAGTCAAGATTGGCAAGGGCTGGGGTAGGCCGAAGGATCTTGAGTCTTAGGTAGGAAAATACAGGTTACCTAACTAAAGTGAGGTTAACTTGGCTAGTCTAGGACGAGCCTAAGCTCACGGGAATTGAGTCGCTTCGGACTCGGATGTGGTCAAAGGGTTTCTACTAAGGAGGTTGACTATAGGACCAAGTGAAAGGTCCGGGTGAACTAGGTCAAGGAGGGACACTCGAGTTAAGCTCGGGTCAACTAGGTTCGGTCAACGAAGGAGGCTAGGTGGGGTGTTGACTACCTAAGTAGACTAGAGTTCGGTCAACGTAAGCCTAGGTCAAAGTCAACAAGGGAGGGGGAGCCTAGGTTCGAGGCGGGCGCGAGAGGCTACCTAATTAGGTGCGGTCCAAGTCTTGGCTGGTCGTGCCAAGGAAATGTGCCGGATACGTGACACGTAGCACGAT
Organism: Nymphaea colorata; assembly: GCF_008831285.2. NCBI lineage: Eukaryota > Viridiplantae > Streptophyta > Magnoliopsida > Nymphaeales > Nymphaeaceae > Nymphaea > Nymphaea colorata. The sequence continues at coordinate 1,110 of NW_022205071.1, forward strand.
GGAGGGCGAGGAAAGGACGCGATAAGGAAATGCGGCTAGGGTTTGCGAGCTGGAGGGGAAGGCAACGGAGAAGTGGCTGCGGCTGGGTGTTGCCGGAAATAGCACCCGATAGCGCGTTGGCGAGGAGGGCGTTAGCGCGTGAAGGGCGCGTTAACGAGGAAAGGCCAGGTCGCGCCGGGTGAGGTGGCGCTCGCACAAGGGACCCGTGGGGCCAGCTGAGGGCGAGGTGGAGACTCGGCTGATGACGTGGAGGCGATGACGAGCTGGATGCACGACACGTGGAGGATGGGCGGCTGAGAGAGACTGCGACTAGGGTTGACACAACGAAGAAAAGAACACGAGAATGGAAGGGAGGAATCACACACGGCTAGGAATTAGCCAAATCAGGCCGCGCGTGATCCGAGGGGGATTGATTAGGACGAGACGCTCGGAGGTTGACACGTGTGGGAGTGAATCCAGAAGGGTTCTAGGATGGCGACACGTGGCTAGATGGAGGGTTGGGGGAGACTTACCTTAGAGTTGACGTCCGAGGTGGAAGGCTCGCGCGAGGAGGCGCCGGCAGCTAGGGTTCCAATGTTGAACCGAATGACCACGGTGCCCTTACTGTTTGCTGCGGGCCTTTGACTGCGACAGGGGCAAAGACGTCTTCTTCTCCAAGATCAATGGTGGTCGCCGGAAATTGCAGCGGCGACTGGCTTAAACAGAATTCCGGCTGATTACCGGAATAGCTTCTCACCGTGGAAATACGCCCAAATTTACTTATCTCAATCCTTGCTTGATGGCGATTCCAATGGTGCTGGTCCTGGCTTGGTTTGCCGGCTGGATCTTCAGATTTGGGTGCCGGAAGCTTGCTGGACTTCAATTTGTGCAGGAACACCCGAGAGCACCCAGGAGTCGATTGTAACTCCTTAACACCCCGGGCGTGCGATTTGGCCAAGGCCGTACCCGAGAGATGGGAGAAGCCGAATAGGACTAAGACTGTTCCGAGGGAGGGACACCGTAGGTCTGTGCTAAGCCAACACTTCGGGTACACCGAGCATAAGCCTAGATTCCTAGGTGAGGCGCCCAATGCCAACAGCCGAAGCCTAAACGAAATCACACCAACTATCAAAGTACTAACCTTTTCACCGTCGTTAGAAAGCAGGATTGCAGCCTTCTTCTTCCCAATCACTCGGCCGGTCTTTCAACTCTCCCGTGATCGAAGAGAAGGCACCGTTCGAGCTTTTGCAGATTCGATGGGGGAGCTTACCGTGGTCACGTCGGGAGGATCACCACCGATGAGGAGGGCCTGCCTTGCGCCTTCGTTACCTCGAGCCTTCGTCTACGCGGACGCCGGATCTCAAAGGGTATTCGGAAAAGCCTCTAAGGGACGGATTCTCCTTCGTGAGTAG
>NW_022205071.1:10000-32500 GCF_008831285.2 Nymphaea colorata
ATGGTGCTCTCACCCGATCCGGCGCCCTGTTCCAAAGGGACAAATAGGGGCACTCCAAAGTTGAGAGGCCACAAGTTGAACGAGTCTCCTATTTAAGGTGCTTTGGGTGATCGCTCCGGAGTATAAGGGAAAAAGACGAAAATCATTTGGTCTGCCATAGCTTTTTCAAAAAATTCATGCTGGGTGGCATATAGCGAGGATGCCCCGACGACGTAGCGCACAAACCTTGAATAAGCTTTCCTATGTAGGCGAAAGCGACTGGCCATAGGTCGGACGTAGGTGGAATTTGTGTAGGGCATGTGCTGGCTAAGTTTGAGATGCACATCCGAGGTTGGGCGGACTTGGGGGGTTTAAAGTCTTCAATTGCTTGCGGAGAATGTGCCCGACCAAAGGTGGATTTCTGAAAAATAAGATTTATGGTAGGCCAGGTGATTTTCGCGTTAGCCCGTATTACCCGAGAGCGATCGCCCAAAGCACCTGTGAGGTTCGTCGGAGGGGGGGGGCTGGTGAAACATTTGCTCGGCTCGATGGACCTTGCTGTAGTCCCTCTTGTGCCCGGACTTCCGCTGCTTGCGGAAAGTGCTCGGAACACTAGGGATACACAAGGCGGATTCGTACTTCAAAAATACTTATGGTAGACCAAGTGATTTTCGCGTTAGCCCCTTTCACCCGGGAGCCGTCGCCCAAATCACATGTATGGGAGATCATTTGCATCAATCGGCTGCTGTAGTCCCTCCTGTGCCCGGTCTTCCGCTGCTCGCGGACAGCGTCGGGAACAGTAGGGATACAGAAAGCGAATTCGCGCGATACTTCAAAAATATTTAATATTTATGGTAGACCAAGTGATTTTCGCGTTGGCCCTTTTTATGGGGGAGCCATCGCCCAAATCACCTATAGGTTAACCACCAGCTCGGATCGACGGACTTGACACCCTTCGACCTTGCTGCCGTCCCTCGTGTGCCCTTTCTTCACTGCGAGCGGCCATTTTTTCTTGGTTCCGCGTGCTTCTGTTAGGTCCCCGAGACCCGCGGTCGTCTGTTAGGCACTACCCGGGCGGACCAATACGACCGAACCGAAATAGCCCTAAGTTCCCAAGATGTTAGGATCTCACCGCCTAGGCCAGAATAACCCGACCAGTGCGATCCTAAACTTCCCAGGACCTTCTTGAGGCCTATTCCAAAAACCGAAAAACCTAGGTAATTACACAAATGACCTACCCGGCCGGACAGGACCCCGGCGCAAAACCCAATAGGTAGGGAGATACACGTGTAGGTTACCCGAATCCCAAATCTACCTAACTAAGTCTGCTTACTACAAAAACAATAACAGGGTCGTGAGGCCTTTACAATTCGCGAGCGATACAAGAGAACACTCAATCTCACTCACAAACCACGCAAACCACACTAACGTGCAAACCACACCCAACAGAAGTAAATAGGTGGTCTGGCTCCTTGTGGTCGTGTCTCGGGCACAGTGCCCTCGAGGTACCTCACGGGGGAGCTAGGCCAAAGCCAAGGCTAAAACAGAAATGCTGGAAATAAACTAATATGCTACCTAAGACTGAAAGCAAATCCCACCCGAAGCTACAAGGGGGATAGGAGACGCTACCGGCCAAGGATCGCCCTTGGCGTAGCCGGATAGGTCTCGGGGTGATGACCTGCCCCCGAGCACTGCAGCTCACAGAACAGGAAGACCGGCTGAGGCGTGCGTCCACGTAGCCTGCTGCTCGGACTGACCGCTGCCTGAAGGCGCTGACGGCAGGCCGCGCACTGGTGGTCGGGTCGACTGCCGAGGTCTGGTCGCCGCTCGTTGGCTGTGGCCGCTGCGCTGTTGCCGCGATGGATCCTGCGGTGGCCGCGCTAACGTCGAGCCGAGACCGCTGCTGACACTCGCCGGGCCGAGGGGCAGAACGCGCGCCGAGAGCGAGGACGCTGTCTCGGTCTGCTACGGACGTGCCGTCGAGAATGCCGGGAGTGCTCGTCTGTTGTCTGGACAATGGCCGCCTGTCAGGACGAAGTCGCCTGTCGGCTGCCGACGATGTGCTGCTGCTGCGCGCTGAAGACGACGGAACAGGGCCAGAAGGGCCGCCTGGATTGCCGCGGGGGGCTGCTGTCACAGCGACAGCGCCTACCTGCCTCACTCCGGAATGTGGCTCGGCCACGTGCGCCGGTGGATGCCGACGGAGAGGAAATGGCCGCTGTAAGGGCCGGCGAACCGGCTGAACCTAATCCTAGCTAAGGCTGGTTTGGCTGGGTTCGGATGGGCTCTACTAGGTGGTAGGTCTAGGCAAGCAGGTTCGGGTCAGGGTAGGCTTAGTCAAATGGGGTTTAGGTTCAGTCAAGGGCTGACCTAGCTAATAGGTTGGTCCAGTAGAGGAGGCTAAGGTCGAGCCTAAGCTCACGGTGCGGAAGGTTCAACTAACTAGGTGGTTGACTAAATGGACCGAGTCAGTGGGTCCGGGTCAAGTAGGTCAAGGGTCACTCGAGGTAGGCTCGAGTCACTAAGGGAGGCTACCAACGAAGTGGGCTCGGTGGACTGGTTGACCTCGTTTAACTAAGGCTAAGGGTCAAGGACGATCCAGGTTGGCTCGGTAGAGGTTTAGCCTAGGTGCGGGTTCGGTGCAGGAGGTTGCCTAGTGGGTTCGGTTGACTGGGTTGGTCTTACCCAGGGAATGCACCGATGCTTGCCACGTGGCAAGATGGACGGACACGACAGAAAGAGCTAGAAGAATGCTAGCTATTAGGAAATGAGCTCGAATTCTCGCCTAAGGGTTAGGGAGAAATGCGACAAGGAAGGAGAAGAGATTGGGGCGAAGGGCCAGGTGGTGCTCTCGGGTGAGCTCGGGTGAGGCTACGGTTGAGATGGGGACACGTGGATCAGATCTACGATAGAGAGGAGCTGCAGATTAGGTCAAGATGAAAAGTAGGAAACGGTAGAGGAAGAATAGGCAAGGTGGCGCGAGGTGGAGGGGTTTCCTAAGACTAAGGAGGCAAGATCCGAGGGAATAGGGAAAGGGGATCTCGCAGGGCCTGGCTGGAGGACAAGTGGCGATACGCGGGACCAAGGTGGGTAGCTGGCAGGTGAGGTGGCAAGTGAGGTGGCGGAGGGCTGGCTCGGATTGCGACACGTGTCAAGATGAACGCGTGAGGATCCTTGCGACTTAGGGTTGACGCGGTGGAGATGGCGAGGAGCTGGAAGGGAGCTGCGGCTGCGGGATTGCTTCCTGATTTGAGGGAGCAGCTGATTGCGAGTTGATCCTGGATCAGGACAGATGGCAGCAGCTGGGACAAGGGCACAGATGGACGGCTAGATGGTGGACAGGTGTCACAGAGAACGGCTGAGAGGAAACGAAGGTGGCCTTACCGGATTCGGATGCTTGGCCTCGTCGGAACCTTCCAATTCACGCCGGCGGCCAGAACTTGATCCGAGAGTCCCGTGACCGATATACCCCTTTCAGAATTTAAATAAAACACTAGGGAAGAAGGGCAATTCGGTCCTTAACGCCGGAATCAATGGCGACCACCGGAATTAACGGCGATGGCCGGATTTACACGATTTTCCGGCGAGATTCAATCTCGCGATACAGCCATCAAAAGTCGCCCGATTTATATTATTTTGAAGCTCTTTTGCAGGCGATTCTTTTAGGCTAATCAGCCGCTTCAGATCTCGTCCAGAAAGTAAGTTATTTTGACTTTTAAGCCTCTGGTCCGACTGATCCAAAGCAAGAGAACAGGCCGATAGAATCTGATTGAAACGATTCTTTTTCTTAATCTTCCATCGGCCGATGCCTACTAAGGATAATCTATCGATTTCTATCGCGCGACGGGAAGTGTAAGCCACAGTTTAGAGGCAGGATCACCTACGCCCGTGACTCCTCTCTCGGGTATTCCGAGGAAGAAACCAGGGAGAGCGATGCCGATTCTAAACCTGCACAACACAAATCCAGCAGCACGAAAAGGATCGAAATCTCACCCTATTCGGTGTCTTATTGAAGCCGGCAGTGGATCCGTCGCCTTCAATCTTCCCTATGCTGGAATCGACCTCACAGTACCCTCGTGATCAGGGCAAAGGCACCGATTCCAGAACTTTGAAAAAGCTCGAAAGGGGTACTTACGTGACAAGGGAAGGATCGCCGCCGGTGGTGGAGATCCGCCGATGCCTTCTTCCTTATGCCTATGTCTCCGACGGCGGCTCTTCAAGGATTTCTGGATTCGGAAGCGTCGTGGAGGTAGAGGACGCGAGGGGGGAGAAGACGCCTGGTTCTCGGGTTGAACAAGGTGGGAGACGAGAGAGGAGAAGCCTCGAGCGAGGAGAGAGAGGGTGCCACACCAAATGCCAATCTTTGATTAATTTTTTGATCCATTGTACATTGTGTTTACAGAATATATACAAAATATAATGCGAGCCCTAATTACATGTTAACCTAGCTCGCATCATAGTCTAATGTAAAAAATGCGCAAGGCACAACCCGCCTTGCTAGGTCTCTACTTCAAAACTTGACGTTGACATGAAATAGAAGACGCAACATAAACCGGGCCTAGCGCCCAACTCGAAAATCAAAAGCTAAAGTCCCTAAGTCTTGTGGACTTAGGGCGGGGACCTCGTGTGGGTTACCGCCCACACTTCGGAATTTCGAGCACGGGTCAAGTCCGATTGACTCAGACCTGAACCTAAGCCTCTCGGCTTTAGATAGGCTCAAGCATTCGGGGAAATTGGACTCACGCTCGGATTATCCTGATCAAGCTCGGTGAGCCTCGCAATAGGTTCTAGAACGCCTTGAGTTCCACCTGGTTCGAGCACTCTTTCGGACCTAGTTGCTCCTCCCACGCCGCCCGCTGCAACTGGCTCGAGTGCTGACTTAGCCTCGCTTGGACTTTCTTCGTGCTGCCTTAGCGCCTGTGTCCACAAATCCGAGGCCTTGCGTCTTGGCCGACTGGTTCCGGCCTGATCACGCCGAGCTGGGTCTGGACCTCCAAGTTGGTCCGTAACACAAGACCTTCTTGAGGAGCACTCTAAAAATTCGAAAACCCTAAACAAATTAATACACTTGTCTACCCGGCCGGACAGGACCCCGGCGCAAACCCGATAGGACAAGGATACTGTTAGGACCCCAGAACCCGGCCGAACTAGAATCGTCGAACCTAGTCCCGAATCCTAAATCCAAGATCTCCTGAGGTGAGCCTAAATCAAAAACCTAAACAAAATATACAAATGGACTACCCGGCCGGACAGGACCCCGGCGCAAACCCAGTAGGACGTGATGAACAAGTAGGGGTAATCCCAAAAACCTAACTAAGCAAAAACCTACTACAATAAACTACGTGGGGTGTGAGGTTTTACAATCGTTCGCGATACAAAATTGCACTCACAACTCACTCAGAACAAACCATGCAAACCATTCAAATCATCATCCTAGAGCGTACAAACCACACCCAATTCCCTAGGAGGCTGGTCGGCTCGTGGTCGTGTCTAGGCCAAGGGCCGTCGAGGTACCACTTAAGCCAACAATGGCCGTAGCCGGGCTGAAAAGCAAATACAATGATAAAGCGCCCTGCCCTCGTGTCTATAGGGGGATGGGGGTTATACCTTCCAAGCTGGGCTTGGATATGATCAGCAAGGGCCGCGAGGAGAATTCCAATTCTCGGGCGTATTACTACCGCTGGAAGGATCCCTTTGAGTGTGGGGAGAGCCTTCAAGAACTGGCGGGTTCAAGGAAGAACCCGGACAAACCTAGACCTATCTAAGACTTGGGTTGGGCTTGGCTGGACTGGGCTCTATAGGAGGTTCGGTCTAGTAAAGTGGTTTAAGAGTCGGGGTAGGCTTAGTCCGTGGGATTAGGTAAGGATTTTAGGTCGCCTAACTACAAGTGAGGCTAAGTGGGAAGACTTCGGACAAGCGAGCCTAAGCTCGGGTCAAGGTCAATGAAGACCGAGAGAGAGTTAGGGTCGACTAGAAGGTAGTTGCTACTGGACCAAGTAGATGGGTCCGGGCGAGATGGTCAAGAGAGGCACTCGAGGTAAGCTCGAGTCATCTAGGTTGGCTAGTGCGGAAGGAGGATAGGTGGCGGTGCAGATTCCCTAATTCTTCTAAGGCAAGAGGAAAGGTGAAGGATTAGGACGAGGCCACACAAAGAGGTTTTCCTAAGGGGGAAGATGGCGCGAGATGCAAGCTAGAAGTTGGTTCGGGCTTGGCTGGTCTGGCCAAGTAGAAGCGCCGACTAAGCTAACCAAGGGAAAAGGTTCGGTCTAGAACCTTGGAGAACCTAGCTAAGGAGAAGAGTTCGGTCTAGAACTCAAGGAGATCTAACTACAAGTGGGTCCGTCTAAGGCTGGCTGGGCTAGGTCAAAGCTCGGGTTGACTAAGACTAGATTTGGGGTTCCGATGTGAGAAGGGTCAACTTGGACTAGGCTTAGGTTCAATTGTAGAACGGTTGACTCGGATCAAGTCAAGACTCAAGAGAGAGAAAGTGGGTGCGGAAGAAAAGGGCGGCTTGGGTCTAGCCGTACAAGTGGGTTCGGTCTTTGGGCAAGTGTTAACTTGATTGCCTTTTGACCGTGGCTACTTTCCGCAAATAAGGAAAGGAGGCTCGTGGCTGAGGGGAGTTCAAAAGGTGACACGATGGGGTTCTAGCTACGAGGAAGTAATTCAAAAACGGTAGTGGTTTCCTAATCTAGTTAAGGCAAGGGCAACGATGGGAACAGGACAAGGGCTCGAGTGAAGGGGTTACCTAATGAAGAGAGGTGAGGTGGCGCAAGCAGATTTCCTAATGGGCTGGGGATAGGGACCAGGTGGAGGTTACCTAAGGTGGCGCCTAGGGAGATCTTCACAATCAAGAGAATCGCTAAGAGAGATAGCGATAAGGAAAAGAGGATCCAAAATTTCCTTAGAATAAGGAAGGAGGATCGCACGAGGAAGGGAGAGTGATTTGGGCTTGGGCCCACTTGAATCTCTCGTAACCTCACAAGGAAAGGAGATTAGGACATGTGGCAATGATAGGAGGAGAAGGTGGGGCTCGGTTGTGGAAAGGGTGAGCTATAGAAACCGAGAGGGAAAGGAGGAGAAGCTAGCTAAGGAAATTCCTAAGGCTTTGCCATGTGGAGCCGTGTGGGTCCCATGGGGAAGGAGATGGCTCGCAAGATGGGAGGAAGGGGTTACACGGTTTAGGGAAGTGATAATGAGATAAGCACGAGGTGGCCAGGTGCTTAGGGAATTATGCGTAAAAAGGGGTGGGACGATTTGGGTAAGGATGAGGTGGCAAGCTACTTAGCTAGAAACAAGGAAAGGTGGAATCATGCGATATCTAGAAGATAAGGCAAGTGGCTACGATGGAAATAAAATCAAGAGGGTAGGTCGACACAAAAGGGGAAGGCTCTTGGATGGGCGACACGTGGCACAACTAAGTGCTAGGATTAACACAACAAAAGAAAGAAGAAGACTTACCAAAATTGAAGCCGACGGTCAAGGAAAGTGCGATGAAGCACCGGCGGCTAGGGTTGAAGGCCCTAGTGCGCTCCTCCAAGATTGACCAAAATACCCCCACAAGCTAGTTAGGAATTCGAATCCACTGGAGGGTAATTCTGTCCTTGTCGTCGGAAAACTCAGGGTGACCGGAAAGTATGCAGCGGCCACCGAAGATAGGACTATTCCGGCCAAGGCTCCATCGTTGTTATGAAACTCCGATTTTCACCAAATGAACCGAAATGACTCCTTTTCTTTTGGCGATCACCTTGACACTAATTTTCTGCCGTGATCACTCTCTAAACCACCATCTTTCGCGTATTTTTCTTGCTGTTCTTGCTGGTGGAGTTCTTTTGAAACCGAACTATATTTCTATACTCTTTCTCACAGTCGGTTCCTTGATTCTTCTAGATTTGCACCAAGAGATAAAAGATCGGATCTAGGCCTCGTAAGAGAGATTCTAAAGGTGGCTTTTCCGCTGGAATTCCAGAACTAACTCACGGGTTTGTCACCGTGAACCGGTCTTAGAACGAACTAGAAAATCACCTCTAGAATGCTCCCAACGAACAACCTATTTCCAACAAGAAATCCCAAAGTACTAACCTCGCTTTTAGTCCTTTTTGAAGATGAACGTTGTTTGTCCTTCTTCAATCATCCCGGTGATGGATCAGCCTCTCAACCTTCTGGTTTTTTGGAAGGAAGGTACCGAATCCACTAGCATGCCGTGGGGAGTATTCGTGGTCTAAGGAGCCGCGCCTTCGCTGGAGCTACTTCGTGGTTCTTAGCCTTAAGCCGTCGGCCGATAGGAAGGAGGAAGACAAGAAAACAAAGGTGGGAAGGAAGAGGGACCTTCGGTTGACCAGATGGAGGAAGCAATGTCGAATCGCCTAGGAAACGACAAAGAGAAGAAAAGCGTCACAAAGAAAATGACAAAGGACCGAGATTTACCTTGAGGACGAGTAGGAAAACGCCATGGGGCAAGGAGACATCAAAAGGGGAGAAGAGATTCAAAGGCAACGAGAGAGACCACCGCGGGAGAGAGGTGAGCCAGAAAAGACGAGAGAGACAAAGGGCCTTGCGCCCAACACCACCAATCAACACATTCTCTTTCTTCAATATTCCATACCATAATTTTTGCAAAGGAGCGAAGACTTATATACTACTCTAAGTGACTCGGTTCACAATCCGAACCGGTTCTTTACATGATTCAAATCTAATACTAAAGAAATCCAAATCTGAATTAAAGTGGACGCTACCCGTCCAAAGAATTGTAAACCCACGGATCTAGGATCCGTTTTCTCTTGGGCGCATGGATGAGCTTGGGTAGGCTCATCCCGATTTGCCTAGGTTCAGCCTAGGCTTACTCCGTTTGATCTAGGTTCTAGGACTCCGTATAGGTTCAGACCACTCTAGTCGGTTGAGTCCCAAACTTGGATCATGACTGCTTCTGAGGTTCGACCTTGTATCTCTTGCACTTGGCCGTTGTTGCTCCGCCCGCTCCGCCCACTGCAATAACTCCAAGTTGCTTTTTATCCTCGTGAGACGATCTTTCTAGGCTGGTCAAGTCATTTCCAGCCTCCACGAGCCTTGCTGGACCTACTTTGGTCCTGGGTTTGGTCCTAACGGACCTAGTGGAAATTCGGCTCGTAACAGATACAAAAGGCTGGGTTTCCCAAAAAACCTATCTAAGGGATTCCTACTACAAAACTAGAATGGGTGAGAGGCTTTACAAGCGCGATCGATACACTTAAGCACTCGCAACTCACTCACAATCACACGCAAACCACAATCTATCGAGCAAACCACACCCGAACCCAATAGGTAGGGCAAGTCCCGTGGCGGCCGTGTCGTTGGCACTTGTGCCTTCGAGGTTCCGCGTAGGGGACGAGGGACTGAGCCCGGGCTAAAACGTCAAACGAAAACAAACTAGATGCAACCTAGAACTCAAAACAAAACACCCGCCCGTGCTACAAGGGGGAGGAGGGCGTTACCAGCCAAGCCGGGCTTGGCTTATCCGAATGAAGAACCCGGGGAGAAAGCACAGCCCCGGGTATTGCAGCAACGGTACAGAAGACCACTTGAGGCGAGCCTCCACGGAGCTACTGCTGCAAGGGCGTCGCGGGCCGCGGGGTTGCTGCTGCAAAGGAAGCGGCCGGCTTCCGAGTGCTGGTCGCGAGTCGCGGCTGCCGGCGACGCTGTCGCCTGTCGGTTGCCGCGCACTGCAGGAGAGGGGCGATCAGGTCGGCCGCGGTGGTGGAGATGCTGTCGACCGGACGTCAGGCGAGTGGCCGATCGGTCTCGGCCATAGGGAAGCAGAGGGCACAACCGCAAGAGTTGCACAGGGCGCGACCACCTGTTACGCGAGTGCTGCCTGAGGCGTCTTGACGACGAGGGGGGCTAAAACCACAAGGGCTAGCCGACCTGCCTGTCGCTGGAGTGGCTCGGCCACGTACGTCGGTCTGGCCGACGGATGAAGGGCCCAGGCGCAAGTGAAGCGCCGGCCTGGCACGGGAAAGCGGTGAGGCTATCCCGCGCGGTCTCCTAATCCTAACTAAGGCCGAGGATAGGCTAGGTGCGAGGGGGCTCTATAGGTGGCCGGTCTAGTCAAGATTGGCAAGGGCTGGGGTAGGCCGAAGGATCTTGAGTATTAGGTGGGGAATACGGGTTACCTAACTAGAGGGAGGTTAACTTGGCTAGCCTAGGACGAGCCTAAGCTCACGGAAATTGAGTCGCTTCGGACTCGGATGTGGTCAAGGGTTTCTACTAAGGAGGTTGACTACAGGACCGAGTGATAGGTCCGGGTGAACTAGGTCAAGGAGGGACACTCGAGTTAAGCTCGGGTCAACTAGGTTCGGTCAACGAAGGGAGCTAGGTGGGGTGTTGACTACCTAAGTAGACTAGAGTTCGGTCAACGTAAGCCTAGGTTAAAGTCAACAAGGGAGGGGGAGCCTAGGTTCGAGGCGGGCGCGAGAGGCTACCTAATTAGGTGCGGTCCAAGTCTTGGCTGGTCGTGCCAAGGGCGAGGAAAGGACGCGATAAGGAAATGCGGCTAGGGTTTGCGAGCTGGAGGGGAAGGCAACGGAGAAGTGGCTGCGGCTGGGTGTTGCCGGAAATAGCACACGGTAGCGCGTTGGCGAGGAGGGCATTAGCGCGTGAAGGGCGCGTTAACGAGGAAAGGCCAGGTCGCGCCGGGTGAGGTGGCGCTCGCACAAGGGACCCGTGGGGCCAGCTGAGGGTGAGGTGGAGACTCGGTTGATGACGTGGAGGTGATGACGAGCTGGATGCACGACACGTGGAGGCTGGACGGCTGAGAGAGACTGCGACTAGGGTTGACACAACGAAGAAAAGAACACGAGAAAGGAAGGGAGGAATCACACACGGCTAGGGAATTAGCCAAATCAGGCCGCGCGTGATCCGAGGGGGACTGATTAGGACGAGACGCTCGGAGGTTGACACGTGGGGGAGTGAATCCGGAAGGGATCTAGGATGGCAACACGTGGCTGGATGAAGGGTTGGGAGAGACTTACCTTAGGGTTGACGTCCGAGGTGGAAGGCTCGCACGAGGAGGCGCCGACGGCTAGGGTTCCAATGTTGGACCGAATGACCACGGTGCCCTTGCTGTTTGCTGCGGGCCTTTGACTGCGACAGGGGCAAGGACGTCTTCTTCTCCAAGATCAATGGAGGTCGCCTGAAATTGCAGCGGCGACTGGCTTGAACAAAATTCCGGCTGATTACCGAAATAGCTTCCCACCGTGGAAATACGCCCGAATTTACTTATCTTGGACTTTGCTTGATGGCGATTCCGATGGTGGCGGTCCTGATTTGGTCTGCCGGCTGGGTCTTCAGATTTGGGTGCCGGAAGCTTGCTGGACCTCTGTTTGTGCAGGACACCCGAGAGCACCAAGGAGCCGATTGTAACTCCTTAACACCCCGGGCGTGCGATTTGGCCAAGGCCGTACCCGAGAGATGGGAGAAGTCGAATAGGACTAAGACTGTTCCGAGGGAGGGACACCGTAGGTCTGTGCTAAACTAACACTTCGGGTACACCGAGTATAAGCCTAGATCCCTAGGTGAGGCGCCCAATGCCAACAGCCGAAGCCTAAACGAAATCACACCAACTATCAAAGTACTAACCTTTTCACCGTCGTTAGAAAGCTGGATTGCAGCCTTCTTCTTCCCAATCGCTCGGCCGGTCTTTCAACTCTCCCGTGATCGAAGAGAAGGCACCGTTCGAGCTTTTGCAGATTCGATGGGGGAGCTTACCGTGGTCACGTCGGGAGGATCACCACCGATGAGGAGGGCCTGCCTTGCGCCTTCGTTACCTCGAGCCTTCGTCTACGCGGACGCCGGATCTCAAAGGGTATTCGGAAAAGCCTCTAAGGGACGGATTCTCCTTCGTGAGTAGAGAATGCGAGAGCCTAGAGGGGACCTCGAGAGAGGAGAGAGAGCCACACCGTGCAAAATGAATTCTTATTTCTCAAAAAGCCTCCTTTACAAAGAGATCCAAAAGAATAAATACTAAGCCTACTCGGACCGGGTCACAAGTCGACCGGTTCCATTGTCAAATCTGTATTTACAAGTGAGGGCGCTATCCCGCCCAGCTCTGGAGTAAAAGGGGTTAAGTTCGAATCCCCTTGGCGTGGAGCACAGCCCGCTCCACTAGGCGCGCGCTAGACTCAACCCAAACAACTCGAAGGAAAACGCCTAAGTCTAAAACGACTAAGACTAGAAAACGGCTAAGCGCTACTCGCTAAAACTAAACCGCCCCTGAGCCTTGTGAGCCCAGGGTGGGGACCTCGTGCGGGGAACCGCCCGCACTTCGGTGTTGGGTCAAGGGCTGGCCTACGTGACCAGTCGTTTGCCTAAGGCTCGAATCCTTAGGTGCCTCAAGGGTCTCAAACAAAGGAGCCTTATCGAGTTCGACCTTAGCTCGTTCGGGGCTTCCTACAACTAGTACCGGATCGCCTTGAGGTTCGGCCTCGCTTCTTATGCACTTGGACCTGGTTACGCCACCCACTCCACCCTCTGCAACTGGTTGCAGTGCATCTTCAACCTCCCCAGGATGTGCGATATGCTTTTGCAGGGAGTGAGCCCAAAGATCCGACGCTTTTCTCTTTCTCTGGCTCGGCTCGCCTTGCTCGGGCTCGCTTGGGTACGGTCCTTCAACTAGGCCCGTAACATCGTCTAACCCGAGTATCGAGTCCTAAAGCCAAGATCTCTCGAGGTTCGCCTGAACTAAAAACCTATTCCAATCAATACAAGGAACTACCCGGCCGGACAGGACCCCGGCGCAAACCCAATAGGACGAGAAGTACAGGTAGGGTGTTCCCAAAAACCTAACTAAGTAAAAACCTACTACAAATAACTACAATGGGTGTGAGGCTTTACAAGCGTTTGCGATACATCAAAGCACTCGCATCTCACTCATCAAACCACGCAAACCATTCACTACCGAACAAACCACGCCCGAATCCCAAATAGGAAGGTCGAGCCCACTGTGGTCGTGTCTTCGGCGCTTGCGCCTTAGAGGTACCACTAAGAGGACAATGGCCGCAGCCGAGCTAAAACAATAACAGAAATCAAACTAACAAGATCCTAAACTACCACCCGCGGACTACAAGAAGGAGGATGAGTCAAACCTGCCAAGCAAGCTTGGCGAATCCGCGAGATCGGACCACGGGACGAAAGCCAAGTCCCGGGTATCACAGCTACGTCTCTGAATTCTGGAGGACGTCAACGCCGCGTGCTGTGATGGGAGGAGCAGACGCCTGCTATCGGGACCCGTAGGGAAGGGCCGAGTAGAAGTGGAGCTTAGGCGCGTCGCCTAAGGGGACCAGGTCTTCGCAGCCTCCTACTGCCGACAGGTCTCGTGAGGAATCGGGCCGCCGCCTGCTGCCTTGCGCCGAGAGGTGAAGCGACCTCCTGTCGCTAGGGCGCCGGAAGGAAGTGCGGCCAAGGATGGCCGGAGGATCGGACAAGCTAGCAGGGATACTAGCTGAACCGAATAACCTAAACCTAACTAAGGCCTGGGAGGGCTAGGTACGGTAGAGCTCTAAGTGGGTGGCCGGTCTGGTTAAGTTGGTTGGGGGCTGGGGTTGGCCGAGATGAGATGGGCTTTAGGTGCGGAAGAGGGAGCCTAACTACTAGGTGGGTCGAAGATGGCTGGCTGGGCTAAGCTTTCGCTCGAGGTAATGGTCAAGATTGACCAAGATGCGGTATGGGTTAAGCTAAGGGAGTTGGTCAAACTAAGTGGGCTGAGGAAATCAAGCCCGGGTCTTTAGGTCAAGGGGGCCCATGAGATAAGCTCGAGGCTCTAAGGCTGACTAAGAGAGACGAGCAAGGTGCGGCCAATAATTTCCTAACTCGAGCTAGGAAGGGCCGTCGGCTAAGGTTGCCTAAATTATCTAAGGGGGGCTTAGGCCAGTCGGGTGAAGAAGAAAGAAGCCTAAAGGGGAGTTGCCTAAGAGTTGATGTGGTGGCGAGTGAGGTTGACTAATTGGGACGAGCTGTGGCTAGGCTGGTCTTGCCTAGATGAGTGACGCCACACGAGCCTAGCTAACTAAGATAGAACACGCCAAGGTAGGCAGGTCGTGGCAAAGGGAGGGCCACAAGGAAGAGGCGCTAGAGGGAAACTAGCGATAAGGCAAGGTTCGGTTGATTCTTTCCTAACGAGTAGGGGAAGAATCAATCTAGGATCTTCTCGATATTAATAGAAGAATCCAAAGAAGGCTGGCGAGATCTTCTGCTCTTCTTAGGAGGAGGACACGTGGACGTGGATCAAGGAATTAGGGAGGATACGTTTTAGGTAAGGCCACACAAGGACGAGAGGGAGACGAAATAGGAAAGGATAAGGACGTGTTAAGGGAGTTGCCAAAACCGTGGAGAGGGTAGGACGCGTGAAATGGATGAGGAAGGTGCGTGGGGCCAGGCCACTCGTGAGGGAGGCGAGCTGGATGGTGAGGTGGCAAGTAAGGTCTACGAGATTAGGACACGTGGACACATCAAGGACTAAGGATTCATGCGACTAGGGTTGAGGGCTAGGAGAAGAAGACACCAAAACGGAATGGGTGAGGCCACTAGAATTGATTTCCTAAATGAGTGGGATATAATGAAGTGGAGGGGATCTCGACTGGAATCAAATCAACTAACGGGTACAGCTGATTGACTCGACCAAGGGCAAGTGAAGTGGATGGCTGACACGTGGTATGATGGACGAACAGGATTACACAAGGAAAGAGCAAGATGACTTACCAAGTTTGGAGCGGCGGCCAAGGAGCGCACGTTGAAGCACCGGCTGCTAGGGTTAATCCCTAGGGCGATCCTCCAAGTGTTTGACCAGAACGCCCCTCACGGCTACCTTGAAACTCGGACTAATTCGAGGGCAGATCTGTCCTTGGACGCCGGCAACAATGGAGATGACCGGAGATGTTGCAGCGATCACCGGAAATGGAGATTTCCGGCCAGGGACGACCTTATCCTAGTCGACTTGACTTAACACCAAATCGGCCGAATCAAGCATTTCTCGAGGCGAACACTCTGAAATATATTCTCTGTTGTGTTAATGCCTCATTCCACCATTTTCGAGTCTTTCTTCTTTCTGTTTGTGCAGGTGGAATGCCTCTTGAGACCGAAGCACGTTAGCCCCTTTTTGGAGGCCTTTTCACCACCGGTTTCTCAAGGACTTGTGGGGTTCGATCCAAGAGATAGAACGCCAACTCCAGATCTTGTAAAAGAGATCTAAGGGTAGTTTTCCACCGGAAAACCAGAGTCTCCTCACGGGTTTAGCACCATGAATCAGACCTAGGTTGCGGGAGAATACTCCTCTAGAACGCTCCCAACAATAATCCGTTTTTGACTTAGGATCTCGAGTACCAACCTGTTTTTGTCGATATTGAGGCAGCACGTTGGCACGAACGACCTCAATCTTCCCGGATGTAGATCAGCCTCTCTGCCCTCACGTGGTCCGAAGGTAGGCACCGAATCTGGCTATCTTGCCGTGGGGAACTTCGTGGTCCAAGGAGACGCGAACGCCGGAGCCTTCGTGGTTCCTTAAGCCTTTTGCCGTAGGTTGAGGGTAAGGGAGAAGATAAGAAACCAAGGACGAGAAGAGGAGAAAACCTGCGGTTCTAGATCTAGTTGAAGATGATGCAGTCTTCACCGTGGGGTTGGAATGAAGAAGACGTCAAGGGGATTGACGCTAGGGCTTGGAGATTCCATGAGGACGAGTGCGAGAGAAGAGCTGCGCCATGGGTGAGAGGGACGCCGAGGAAAGGGGTGAGGCCACCGCGGGAGAGGGGTGATCCAGATGAGAACTCGAGAGAGGGAAAGGGCCTTCCGCCCAACACAATTCCTTTCAATTCATTTTGTCAAAAAGCATACATTTTACAAAGTATCAAACGTTTAAATACTAACCTAGTAACTCGGTTCACATTCCGAACCGGTTCTTCTACTGAAACGAATCAAACTAAAAGAAATCAAATCTGATATAAATTGGACGCTACCTGTCCGACGCTAAGCTAGACCCGCGGATCCTTGAAGATCCGTTGCACTTGAGCGCAAGGTTGAGCTCGGGTAGGCTCAACTCGACTTGCCTAGGTTCCGCCTAGGCTCACCACGTTCCGTCTTGGTTCTAGGAGTCAACATAGGTTCAGACGACTTAACGAGTTTGGGTCCTAGAACTAGATCATTACCACCGTAAGGCTCAATCTGAAAACCTCTTGCGCTTGACAGTTGATGCTCCGCCCGCTCCACCCTTGCAAGAACTTCAAGCTGCTCTTTAACCTCTTCGGTCGGTTTTGAACGTGTTGGTGCATGTGCCTCCTGCCCATACGAGCCCTTTCAGACCTACCTTCGCCCTGGGTTTGGTCCAAATGACCTTACCAGAATTTTGGCTCGTAACAGATCCACCCTCCTTAAAATGAGCTTGTCCCCAAGCTCTTGCTTTACCTTTTTCTGGATGGGTCTGAGTTCCACGTGCTACCCACATAAATTTTTCTTTTGGTCCATAGTCTCGGGGTAGTACGGCAAGGGAGTTCCTCTGGTTGAGGAAGCTTCCTCCGGCCCTTTCTGAAAATCCCGAGTAAAGACCCGAGTTGTCCTACTCGTGGTTTCTTGTCGTAACCTTTCAGGGCCGTAGTCTCTAGGCAGCTGCCCGATGTGAAGCCTTTGCTGCCCTTGCAGCTGTTTGCTTCCGCTTATGCTCGCTTTCCGTGTGGTGATCTGCCCGTGGTTCTGTGATTGCCAAGTGTTGCTGCTCGCTAGGACAGGCCACTGCGCTTCTGCTGCGCGTTTACTATAGTCGGGGCCTAGTAATAAGCCTGACATGTCTTGGTTAAGGGAGTCAGGAGGATCCCTTAACTCCCGGCTACAGTTTGGAGAGTCCGGAAATTGGTACGCTCTCCAACGCTCTGGGTAGAGTTTTTCAATGTAATTGCCCAGAGTAGGTAATTTCTGTTGCCTACCACCCTTCCTCGAATGTATTTGAAGCTGGGAAGAGGCGAAGGTGGTCACGGTGTACTGAGCACCGGCGGCTCCTAAATTTGTCATCTTAAGGCCATGACGTTCCTCAACAACATTCTCGCTTTCCTCTTCAGACTTGGGGAGGATTCCGTCTGTTTCTGCTAGGAGCTCTTCTTCAAATTGCTCCCGGATGTTAAGCGGTTTGGCTCTTTGCTTACACCCGGGTTTAGAACCCTTTTTGTTTCTCTTAGAGGCGGCAACTACCTCTTTTCCTTCTTGGCGCTGAACAAGAGAGGGTCTCTTGTCTTGGGCTCTATTTAGCTTGGCGTTTAGGCTTGCCAATTCTTGAGTCGCCCCTTGTTGGAGTTTCATTCGTGCACTTTTGGGGGACTCGAAGAAATCGTGATCCATACCACCCTCCTTAGGTTGGTTCTTAAGGATGCTAGGAGGTGGTAACAACCCTTTGCTGCCCGTGGCTGGCTGCTCCATGGTTTCTATCTTTGTTTGCTCACGGGTTTCTTGATTCCATGGCTCATCTGCCCATTTAAAAGGTGAAGCGGGGGAGAAGAGATCTTCTTTGTTTTGCATCGTCCTCCTTTTCGGACTTGCCTCAGGCGTTTGGCCTTCAAGGAGTGTCGCCCTACCTTCTGCTCGTGTTAGGCTAGATGAGCACTCTTCCTTTGAGTTTGGACACGCTCTATTACTTTCCCTCAACTCCTTTTGTTCGGTCGTCTTGGGAGGTAGGGGAAGTAATCCTTCGTAGATGCCAACAGAGTGGTTTGTATTTCTTCGTCTTGCCGGTTCATTTTGCTGGTTTGGCCCTTGGTTCTCATTCGTTGTTCTAGGCTGAACCCATTCCAAAGGCCGTATAGCACTGATTGCTTTGGCTGGGCCAAGGACGCCTTTAGTATCTCTTGGTGTGATACTAGTGCTGCTATTCGGGATAACGCTAGGAGGGGCTCCAAGTATCCCTTTTTCTGAATTCTTAGGCTTTGCACTTTCTAAAGGCTTGAGGGCACCGATTTTGGCACACTCCCGACTTGGCACTTTTATCTCTTCATCGCTTGAAGAATCCGTGCTACTATCATCTTCGGTTTCAGACGAAGTCTCTTCTTTGCTTTCTACTCCATACTTTTTTGGCACTATTTTCTTAGGCGTCTTTGGAGAAGGGGAGGACTTTTCATCCTCACTAGACGAGTCCGTTTCAGTATCGGATTTAGTAGCAAGTTCAGCCCGTCTATTATCATTGGCTATTTTCATATTTCTGATCGCCTCTCTGTGATCCATCCTGGCGAGCATCGCGTTCAACTTTTTGAGCACTTCATCCCGCGTAAGAGACCTTGTGCGTTGGTCATTCTGCTCATCTTCGCCGCTGGACTCATAATGATATTCTTTTTGCTGCTCGGTCATGGGGGAGAGTCTTTCTTCTAGCACTAAGCGGAATTTTGAGAATCCCACTTGGATAA
The DNA here is from genome assembly GCF_008831285.2 of Nymphaea colorata. NCBI lineage: Eukaryota > Viridiplantae > Streptophyta > Magnoliopsida > Nymphaeales > Nymphaeaceae > Nymphaea > Nymphaea colorata. Next base: position 28,384 of record NW_022205071.1, read on the forward strand.
CTTCTCCATGGTAGATTGGCGCCCAATCTCTATGTTCCACTTCGTATCCAGCCACTATAAGTCTACCCGTGTAAGTGATTTTGGCTATCCATATTTCTTGGGTGTCCTTACGTATGGCCAACTCAAAGTGACGCCCTTTTATGCTAGGGTGTCGGAGTGTCAAGTCACACTCGCGATTACTGCCGACTTGGACATAAGTCCACTTTGGAGCTTGATCCCAAGTATGTCCATGGATCAACGTATCTGTCCGAATGCAAACGCCATTTTCGAAGGTGCTAAGGAGTATGTCCATTTCTGCTCTACTAGACGGCACCTTAATTCGTCTTCTACTCTACCAAGCAATGCTGAAAGAAAGAGCACACCAACGCCTAAACAGCTGCACTACTCTAACTCTGAAAGAAATCTGAAACGACTGCACCAATCTGCCGCTCTGTCAAGCTGCCCGTGTGCGTTTTAAGGAGGTGAAAAGTTCACCTGTCACCGCACCCACCTGGTGCCTCGGTGACTCACTCTCGCTCTCAGCCGGGCCTGACAATAAGGCCTAAACTGTCGCGTCCGCCTGACGCCTCGACAGCGCACCTCGAGCTCAAGCACCTTCTGAGTTGTGCAATAAGCACTTCTCTCGCCTAGACTGTTTTCAGTTCAGTCAAGGACTACGCACAGGATTTCTAACTCTGGGATCTTGCCTTTAATTTTGGTCAGCAACTAAGTTGGGTAGTTACGTGACTACCCACCAAAATTCAGCGCAATCTGACCTCTGAAAGCCACCGAACCGACTGGTTCTTCCTGTCGGACTGGTACCTAGACAGGTTCTGGCTACTCAGCTTTTGACGCCTAAGACGGTGCAAAAGCAGGTAGTTCGGGGCCGAATCTCTTCTGGTGGTCTAAACAACTTTTGTAGAGAATTTGATTATGAAGCTCTCCACCAAATTTGAGGCTATTCCGCCCTTATTTGCTCCTGGTAGGGCCGATTTACTATCGCTGACTGCTACAGTCCAAAAAACCGAAAAACGCTGAAAACTGAAACTGCAATCTAGAAAACCACTGAAAACCAAATTCTGACGAATCTGACTGCTTCTGCCTCTAGATGCCAATTCTTCGATGTCAAGCGCGAGAAGAGTTCAGATTTTAACCTCAAGACGGCTCTGATACCAATTGTTAGGTCCCCGAGACCCGCGGTCGTCTAACCCGAGTATCGAGTCCTAAAGCCAAGATCTCTCGAGGTTCGCCTGAACTAAAAACCTATTCCAATCAATACAAGGAACTACCCGGCCGGACAGGACCCCGGCGCAAACCCAATAGGACGAGAAGTACAGGTAGGGTGTTCCCAAAAACCTAACTAAGTAAAAACCTACTACAAATAACTACAATGGGTGTGAGGCTTTACAAGCGTTTGCGATACATCAAAGCACTCGCATCTCACTCATTTAGGCCAGTCGGGTGAAGAAGAAAGAAGCCTAAAGGGGAGTTGCCTAAGAGTTGATGTGGTGGCGAGTGAGGTTGACTAATTGGGACGAGCTGTGGCTAGGCTGGTCTTGCCTAGATGAGTGACGCCACACGAGCCTAGCTAACTAAGATAGAACACGCCAAGGTAGGCAGGTCGTGGCAAAGGGAGGGCCACAAGGAAGAGGCGCTAGAGGGAAACTAGCGATAAGGCAAGGTTCGGTTGATTCTTTCCTAACGAGTAGGGGAAGAATCAATCTAGGATCTTCTCGATATTAATAGAAGAATCCAAAGAAGGCTGGCGAGATCTTCTGCTCTTCTCAGGAGGAGGACACGTGGACGTGGATCAAGGAATTAGGGAGGATATGTTTTAGGTAAGGCCACACAAGGACGAGAGGGAGACGAAATAGGAAAGGATAAGGACGTGTTAAGGGAGTTGCCAAAACCGTGGAGAGGGTAGGACGCGTGAAATGGATGAGGAAGGTGCGTGGGGCCAGGCCACTCGTGAGGGAGGCGAGCTGGATGGTGAGGTGGCAAGTAAGGTCTACGAGATTAGGACACGTGGACACATCAAGGACTAAGGATTCATGCGACTAGGGTTGAGGGCTAGGAGAAGAAGACACCAAAACGGAATGGGTGAGGCCACTAGAATTGATTTCCTAAATGAGTGGGATATAATGAAGTGGAGGGGATCTCGACTGGAATCAAATCAACTAACGGGTACAGCTGATTGACTCGACCAAGGGCAAGTGAAGTGGATGGCTGACACGTGGTATGATGGACGAACAGGATTACACAAGGAAAGAGCAAGATGACTTACCAAGTTTGGAGCGGCGGCCAAGGAGCGCACGTTGAAGCACCGGCTGCTAGGGTTAATCCCTAGGGCGATCCTCCAAGTGTTTGACCAGAACGCCCCTCACGGCTACCTTGAAACTCGGACTAATTCGAGGGCAGATCTGTCCTTGGACGCCGGCAACAATGGAGATGACCGGAGATGTTGCAGCGATCACCGGAAATGGAGATTTCCGGCCAGGGACGACCTTATCCTAGTCGACTTGACTTAACACCAAATCGGCCGAATCAAGCATTTCTCGAGGCGAACACTCTGAAATATATTCTCTGTTGTGTTAACGCCTCATTCCACCATTTTCGAGTCTTTCTTCTTTCTGTTTGTGCAGGTGGAATGCCTCTTGAGACCGAAGCACGTTAGCCCCTTTTTGGAGGCCTTTTCACCGCCGGTTTCTCAAGGACTTGTGGGGTTCGATCCAAGAGATAGAACGCCAACTCCAGATCTTGTAAAAGAGATCTAAGGGTAGTTTTCCACCGGAAAACCAGAGTCTCCTCACGGGTTTAGCACCGTGAATCAGACCTAGGTTGCGGGAGAATACTCCTCTAGAACGCTCCCAACAATAATCCGTTTTTGACTTAGGATCTCGAGTACCAACCTGTTTTTGTCGATATTGAGGCAGCACGTTGGCACGAACGACCTCAATCTTCTCGGATGTAGATCAGCCTCTCTGCCCTCACGTGGTCCGAAGGTAGGCACCGAATCTAGCTATCTTGCCGTGGGGAACTTCGTGGTCCAAGGAGACGCGAACGCCGGAGCCTTCGTGGTTCCTTAAGCCTTTTGCCGTAGGTTGAGGGTAAGGGAGAAGATAAGAAACCAAGGACGAGAAGAGGAGAAAACCTGCGGTTCTAGATCTGGTTGAAGATGATGCAGTCTTCACCGTGGGGTTGGAATGAAGAAGACGTCAAGGGGATTGACGCTAGGGCTTGGAGATTCCATGAGGACGAGTGCGAGAGAAGAGCTGCGCCATGGGTGAGAGGGACGCCGAGGAAAGGGGTGAGGCCACCGCGGGAGAGGGGTGATCCAGATGAGAACTCGAGAGAGGGAAAGCGCCTTCCGCCCAACACAATTCCTTTCAATTCATTTTGTCAAAAAGCATACATTTTACAATGTATCAAACGTTTAAATACTAACCTAGTAACTCGGTTCACATTCCGAACCGGTTCTTCTACTGAAACGAATCAAACTAAAAGAAATCAAATCTGATATAAATTGGACGCTACCTGTCCGACGCTAAGCTAGACCCGCGGATCCTTGAAGATCCGTTGCACTTGAGCGCAAGGTTGAGCTCGGGTAGGCTCAACTCGACTTGCCTAGGTTCCGCCTAGGCTCACCATGTTCCGTCTTGGTTCTAGGAGTCAACATAGGTTCAGACGACTTAACGAGTTTGGGTCCTAGAACTAGATCATTACCACCGTAAGGCTCAATCTGAAAACCCCTTGCGCTTGACAGTTGATGCTCCGCCCTCTCCACCCTTGCAAGAACTTCAAGCTGCTCTTTAACCTCTTCGGTCGGTTTTGAACGTGTTGGTGCATGTGCCTCCTGCCCATACGAGCCCTTTCAGACCTACCTTCGCCCTGGGTTTGGTCCAGATGACCTTACCAGAATTTTGGCTCGTAACAGCTTCCGTAGCTGTCTTTTCAGCTTCTCCTGCGTCCGGTTTTGCCTGGGCCATTTGTAGTCCACGCGGTGCGACTGCCTTCTTCTCGGCCTCCGACTGCTGTCAAGGCCTTTGTTTGGCAGGTGCTATGCAACGTGTCCTTCCCTGCCTGGCCCTCGGCCTGCAGTGCTCGCTGTTCCCCGACAGCGCCTGCGGTGTCCTTTGGG
>NW_022205071.1:37500-47523 GCF_008831285.2 Nymphaea colorata
AGAGGGGAGAAGCCTCGTGCGAGGAGAGAGAGGGTGCCACACCAAATGCCAATCTCTGGATTAATTTTCGATTCCTTGTACATTGTGTTTACAGAATATATACCAAATATAATGCGAGCCCTAATTACATGTTAACCTAGCTCGCAACATAGTCTAATGTTAAAAATGCGCAAGGCACAACCCGCCTTGCTAGGTCTCTACTTCAAAACTCGATATTAACTTTAAATTAAGTAGCATAAAATGAAATCGGGCCTAGCGCCCAACATATAAAATTATCTACGAAAGTCCCTAAGTCTTTCGGACTTAGGGCGGGGACCTCGTGTGGGTTACCGCCCACACTTCGGAACTTAGTGCGCGGGTCAAATCTGATTGATTCAGACCTGAACCTAAGCCTCTCGGCTTTAGATAGGCTCAAGCGTTCGGGGAATTTGGACTCACGCTCGGATTATCCTGATCAAGCTCGGTGAGCCTCGCAACAGGTTCTAGAACGCCTTGAGTTCCACCTGGTTTGAGCACTCTTTCGGACCTAGTTGCTCCTCCCACGCCGCCCACTGCAACTGTCTCGAGTGCTGACTTAGCCTCGCTTGGACCGTCTTCAAGTTGACTTAACGATTGCGCCCACAAGTCCGAGGCTTTTCTCCTTGGTCGACTGGTTCCGGCCTGATCACGCCGAGCTGGGTCCGGACCTACATGTTGGTCCGTAACAGATTCCCCCTCCCTAGAATGTGCTTGTCCTCGAGCGCTGGAGGAGGGAAAGCGATGAGCCACTGACCCAAACTCTTCCCAAGAGGTTCCTCTGTCAGGCCCCTCCCATTCCACTAATACCTCATGCCGTGTTCTCCCTTGTCTCTGAACATATCTATGTTTAAGTATACGATAGGGAGTGGGCAAGTTGTCTCGTTCCGGTATTTGCTCGATCACTGTAGGAACATCACCATGATGAAGCTTGAGCGTGGTGATATGGAAAACTGGGTGTACCATTGCTTCTCGTGGAAGTCCCAGTCGATAAGCCGCCTTTCCTACCTTTTGTAATACCGAAAACGGTCCATAATACCTCGGTAGTAGCTTAGAATAGGGTTGGCCCATTAACGATCGTTGCTTGAGGGGAAACCTCTTTAACCACACGTAATCACCCACTTCGAATTCTCGATCTTTTCGCCCTTTGTTGTAGACCTGTCTCATCCTGTTCTGGGCTTTGGCAATGTTTTGCTTGAGGGAGTCAAGTACTTCCTCACGGGTGCGTAGCTCGCAGTCTACATTGTCGTCGCCTGCTGTACCTCCTTCATATCGAGGGATACTTGGAGGTGGGGTCCCATACACACCTTCAAAAGGCATCATCCCTGTTGACGAATGTAAACTGGTGTTATAAGACCACTCTGCCCAAGGTAAGAATTTTACCCAAGTCTGTGGTCTTTCTCCTGCAAAACACCTCAAATAGGTCTCTAAGGATCGATTTACGATTTCGCTCTGCCCGTTTGTCTGTGGGTGATGGGCTGTGCTAAAATTTAGCATTGTACCCATAAGTTTCATATACTCCTGCCAGAATGCGCTAAGGAAAATAGAATCTCTGTCACAAACGACTGATTTTGGCATCCCGTGGAGCTTTCCGACGTATTCCTGGTACACGCTGGCCACCATTGGCCCTTGATACGACCTAGGCAAGGGAGCGAAGTGGCTGTACTTGGTCAGACGGTCCACTACCACTAGCACAGCTTCCTTGCCTTCAGAACGGGGCATGGCATCAATAAAATCCATGGTCACATCGGTCCATGGTTTGGCTGGTATGGGGAGGGGAACCAAGTGCCCTGGAGGTCTAATGGCCTCGTATTTTTCCCTCTGGCATACCAGGCAACTCCGGATGTACCTTTGTACCTCTACCTTCATGCCACGCCACCAACATTGGGCTTTAATTCTGCTTAGGGTTTTAGAAACCCCCTCATGACCCGCGGCAGGGGTGTCATGGAAATGACGCAGGAGTTCCTGCTTAAGCCCAGACTCTGGAGGAACCACTGCTCGGTTCTTCCTATATAATAGATTCCCTCTGACTGTATAGAAGGGAATGGATCCTGGATGTTGTTCTGTTGATGCACGGATTAGCCTTATGGACTGATCTGCTTGCTGTTCCTGGGCTAACCTATCCCAAACATCAGTTTCCACTACCGAAAGAGTCATGAACTGCTCAGTCAATCTAGAGAGAGAATCGGCCGCTGTATTTTTCGGACCCTTTTTGTACTCTATTTCAAAATCGTATCCAAGCAGCTTTGCCAGCCAACGTTGTTGGGTAGGCGTGGATACTCTCTGTTTTAACATGTACTTCAGAGAATTTTGGTCCGTCTTGACTGTGAATCTGCGCCCTATAAGGTAGGGTCGCCATTTTTCAACTGCTAACACTATCGCTAGTAGTTCTTTCTCATAAGTAGAGAGAGGTTTCGCTCTACTTGTGAGTGCCTTAGACATATAAGCGATAGGGTGGCCTCCTTGACTAAGAACGGCCCCAATTCCAACCTCACATGCGTCTGTCTCTATTGTGAACTGCTGGTTGAAATCCGGAAGTGTAAGAACTGGCGCAGAGATAGGGGCAAGTTTTAACTTTTCAAAGGCTGCCCTAGCCTTATCCGACCACTGAAAGGCTCCTTTCTTGAGCATCTGGGTCAAAGGCTGTGCGATCAAACCGTATCCCTGTATGAAACGCCTATAGTACCTAGTCAAACCGAGGAATCCACGGAGTCCTTTCAAGTCCTTAGGCAGTGGCCATTTCTGCATGGCTTCTAATTTTTCGGGGTCTGCCCGAACCCCTTGGTTGCACACTATGTGCCCTAGATAACCAATAGAAGGTTGTCCAAAGCTGCATTTGGACATCTTGGCGTATAATTGGTTATCTCTCAATACCTGAAGAGCAACTGCGAGATGCTTCTGATGTGATTCTTCAGACTGACTGTAAATCAAGATGTCATCAAAGAAAACTAAGATGAAATCGCGGAGGTACTGTTTGAAGACGTCGTTCATGCACCTCTGAAATGTTGCTGGTGCATTTGTCAGACCAAATGGCATGACGAGGAACTCATAGTGCCCGTCATGCGTCCTGAAAGCGGTCTTGGGGACGTCGTCCTTGTACATACGAATTTGATGATAGCCGGCTCGTAAGTCGATCTTGGAGAAAATATTTGCTCCGGCTAGTTCATCCAATAACTCGTCAATTACCGGTATGGGATGTCTATCCTTCACGGTGGCTTCATTCAAGGCGCGATAATCTACACAGAAGCGCCAGGTGTTGTCTTTCTTCTTCACAAGTAGGACCGGTGAAGAGAAAGGGCTGCTACTTGGTTGCACAATGCCACTTTCCAACATTTCTTTAACCAGACGCTCGATTTCAACCTTCTGGTTATATCCATACCGATAGGGGCGCACATTAACCGGTTCTGCCCCTTGAGTCATTATGATCCTATGGTCATAGGATCTCTGTGGTGGAAGCCCCTTAGGCTCCTCAAAGACGTCCTCATATTGATCCAGCACCAGCTGAATTCGTTCTGGCACTACCTCTTTCTGCTCTTCTTTTTCTGGCACATCGGTAGCGAGTGCCATTACCCAACACGCGGGCTGCTCGGCTTCAATTGCCCGAAGTGCAGCCTTGGGACGAGTTGTGCTGGTTAAGCCCTGTAGCGTCATGGGCTCTTCGTCGCCGTCGGGAGTGAAGGTCATGCTGAAGTTCTTCACATCCCAAGATATGATGCCAAGCGTGAAAAACCATGGCATCCCGAGAATAAGATCCACTCCATCTAAAGGAATGACTAAGAAGTCGATCTTGAATGGTTTTCTCTTGATCACAACTTCTATGCCTCTCCCTTCGTTATGGCACTTTAATCTCATACCCCCTCCCACGATTATAGTTTGGGGGTGGCTTGATTCAAGGGAGACATTGCATCTACGTGCGGCTTCCTCTGTTAGGAAGTTCTTGGTTGCTCCATTATCAAGCAAAATTAAGACCTTATGTCCGTTTATCCTCCCAAATACCCTGAATGAGTTGGGCTTGTTGGGATCTTGCATTGAATGCAGAGACTCTGCCTCGGTTGGCTTTTCTTCTTTGGCGGGAGTCTCTTCAATCCGGACTTCTTTCTTTTTCTCGGCTTGTTTTGCTCGCCTCTTGGTAACTACTTCCTCATCTGACGAGGACGAGCTGGTCTCATACGGCATTGTAGACGAATCGCTACATGAACTGGACTCGTCATCGCTCACCACCTGTACCCTGTAATAAGTTGGGCACTGATGGTTCTTGTCCCATTTTCCCTCACATCTGTAGCACAGGCCTTTACGCCTGAACTCTTCAATCTGTTTCGGTGTGAGGTAACGCGTTGGTGGTTTTCGGCCTTGCCCCTGGTTTGGGCCTTGTGGTGGCCGATATTCGCTCCCTCTTCGGAAGGGAGTTGGTTCCTTCCCTCTAATTCGAGAACCAGAGGAGTAGGAAGGTCTTCTCCTCTGTTTGTCCATCTTGTGAGCCTTCTTCTCGGCTCTCTTCTCCTCTATTTGCTCTTCGTAGAGGCGGGCCATGGCAAAACATTCTTCTAGCCTGTTGAAGCGGTGAATTTTCAATTCTCTCTTCACTTCGCTTTTAAGGCCGCCCTTGAACGCTCCGATGAGGGATTTTTCTGGCCACTGGACCATGCTAGCCAACCTCTCAAATTGACGTTGGTAGGCTGCTACGGTTGTGGATTGTACCAGATTTTTAAGGTCCTCATCATAATCGATGAATGTTGAATCTCCGAACTGTAATTGGAGACTCGCCTTGTACTTCTCCCAAGTTGGATCTGCCGTCTTATGATCGAACCACAAATAATGGGTTGTGGCCTCACCTGTCATGTTTGCAGTGGCAATTTCAATCCACTCTTCTTGGGGTACACGATGGCACAAGAAGTACCTCTCGGCCATGAATAGCCACTCCCGTAAGTGCTCCCCATTGAATTTGGGAAACTCATAACGAACTGTGGGAGTTCGCCTCTCATCTTGAAGCTGACGTTGTGCTCTTCTAGGACGTAGAGGAGATTCGTCCTGTTCCCCTTCTGAATCGTAGTAGGTGCGATTCATTCTGCTGCTAGCGAATCTTTGCACTCTTGGCGTTCTATAATATTCGCTAGTGGGCTCAATGGGCTGTCGCTCTGGCGGGGGACCCATGTGTAAAAGTCTGCCCCCTTCTGTACTTGTTCCGATGTGGGAGAGATTGTTCGGGTCTATCTCAGTATCGGTGGGGTAGGTAGGAGCACCTAACACACCTTTGCCTTTGTTCGGACCCTGAGTGGTCCTTTCCCCTCCTGGGTTCTGGTTGGCAGCTAACTGCTTCAAAAGACCTCGAATCTCGTCCATTTCGTTTTGCCGCTCTCGGTTTTGTCTTTCCATTTCACGTTTGCGGGCTTGATCGGATTTGCTCATATCATTTCTCATTTGCAACAGCTCTTTTTGAATGTTTAGTATCCTGCCCATTGCATAGTTGGGAACTGGTCCCGCTTGTGTGCTTGGAGCTTCCTCGGGTTGGTCATTGAGGGGCTCCTCAAGGACAGGCTCATCGGGATTAAACTGTTTCTTTGACTTGCCCATAGTTGTTTAGGGCCGGGTATAGTCAAAGAACTACCGAAGACAAAAAAAATCCTAGCTAAAATTCCAAAACTGACACGCTGCCACTCTCAAGCGAGAAGCCGCTGTCCGACTCCTAAAACTGCTGGCTGATCCCTGACCGAAGACCTGATCTGCCGACTGACTCTGCCCTACTGCCCTACGCTGCCGCTGCCTTGGCTGCCGGTAGCGCGTTTAGAGGCAAGGGAGACGGGTTGGCCCGCCTAGTGCCGCGCTTCGCCTAAGCGCCTCGGCACTCCCACTTCGCCCACGGCCGGGCTTTTACAAGCCTAAATCACCGCACCCTCCTGGTGCCTTGGTGACGAACCGGGAGCTCGGCTGCCCTCGGGTGCACGGAATGTACAGCCCTTTACTTGCTAAAGGTGAGCAAGCAAAGCCCTAAACCGTACGAAGACGGAAATCGCGGGGACTCCAAAAATCAAAATCTGCTCTAGAAAGCCGGAAATAAACTGACTAGAAAACCAAAAGAAGTCCACTGTCTCGCTGGAAATCTGAAAAGAAGACCGTCTGCACTGCCGTTGATGAAGCTTCTTCGTAGGTCCAAGTGCTCAAACCGACGGTGTTCCTCAAGATTCGCTCTGATACCAATTGTTAGGATCTCACCTCCTAGGCTAGAATAACCCGACCAGTGCGATCCTAAACTTCCCAGGACCTTCTTGAGGCCTATTCTAAAAACCGAAAACCTAGGTAATTACACAAATGATCTACCCGGCCGGACAGGACCCCGGCGCAAAACCCGATAGGTAAGGAGATACACGTGTAGGTTACCCGAATCCCAAAAATTCCTAACTAAGTCTGCCTACTACAAAAACAATAACAGGGTCGTGAGGCCTTTACAATTCACGAGCGATACAAGACAACACTCGATCTCACTCACAAACCACGCAAACCACACCCAACAGAAAGAAATAGGTGGTCTGGCTCCTTGTGGTCGTGTCTCGGGCACAGTGCCCTCGAGGTACCTCACGGGGGAGCTAGGCCGAAGCCAAGGCTAAAACAGAAATGCTGAAAATAAACTAATATGCTACCTAAAACTGAAAGCAAATCCCACCCGGAGCTACAAGGGGGATAGGAGAGGATACCGGCCAAGGATCACCCTTGGCGTAGCCGGATAAGGTCTCGGGGTGATGACCTGCCCCCGAGCACTGCAGCTCACAGAACAGGAAGACCGGCTGAGGCGTGCCTCCACGTAGCCTGCTGCTCGGACTGACCGCTGCCGGAAGGCACTGACGGCCGGTCGCGCGCTGGTGGTCGGGTCGACTGCCGAGGTCTGGTCGCTGCTCACTGGCTATGGCCGCTGCCTGTTGCGGCCAATAGTCCTGCTGCGGCAGTGCTGGTGTCGGCAGAAGCTGCCGCCGACGCTCGCTAAGCCGTGGGATAGGACGCACGCCGAGGACGAGGAAGCTGCCGCGGACTGCTACGGACAACGCTGACGATGACGCCTGGAGCGCTTGGTTGCTATCGGAACGAGGCCGCCTGCCTGGACCAAGTCGCCTATCGGGCTGCCGCCGATGTGTTGCTGCTGCGCGCTGAAGACGACAGAACCGGGCCGGAAGGACCGCCGGGATTGCCGAGGGGGGCTGCTGTCACAGAGACAACGCCTACCTGCCTATCTCCGGGATGTGGCTCGGCCGCGTGCGCCGGTGGATGCCGGCGAGGAGGAAGTGGCCGCTGTAAGGGCCGGCGAGCCGGCTGAACCTAATCCTATCTAAGGCTGGGCTGGCTGGGTTCGGCTGGGCTCTACTAGGTGGTAGGTCTAGTCAAGCGGGTTCGGGACAGGGTAGGCTTGGTCAAATGGGGTTTAGGTTCAGTCAAGGGTTGACCTAGCTAATAGGTTGGTCCCGTAGGGGAGGCTAAGGTCGAGCCTAAGCTCACGGTGTTGGTCAGCGATGACCTAATGCGGAGGGTTTAACTAACTAGGTGGTTGACTAAATGGACCGAGTCAATGGGTCCGGGTCAAGTAGGTCAAGGGTCACTCGAGGTAGGCTCGAGTCGCTAAGGGAGGTTACCAACAAAGTGGGCTCGGTGGAATAGTTGACCTAGTTTGACTAAGGCTAAAGGTCAATGCCGATCTAGGTTGGCTCGGTAGAGGTTTAGCCTAGGTGCAGGTTCGGTGCGGGAGGTTGCCTAGTGGGTTCGGTTGACTGGGTTGGTCTTACCCAGGGATTGCACCGATGCTTGCCACGTGGCAAGATGAACGGACACGACAGAAAGAGCTAGAATAATACTAGCTATTAGGAATAGAGTTCGGATTCTCGCCTAAGTGTTAGGGAGAAGCTCGACAAGGAGGGAGAGGAGATTGGGGCGAAGGGCCAGGTGGCGCTCTCGAGTGAGCTCGAGTGAGGCCAAGGCTGAGATGGGGACACGTGGATCAGATCTACGGTGGAGAGGAGGTGCGGATCAGGTCAAGAGGAAAAGAAGGAAACGGTAGAGGAAGAATAGGCATGGTGGCGCGAGGTGGCAAGGCTTCCAAAAACGATGGAGGCTAGATCCGAGAAAAGAGGCAAGGGGACCTCGCAGGGTCTGGCTGGAGGACAAGTGGCGAGGCGCGGGACAAAGGGGGTAGCTGGCAGGTGAGGTGGCGAGTGAGGTGGCAGAGGACTGGCTCGGATTGCAACACGTGTCAAGATGAACGCGTGAGGATCCTTGCGATCTAGGGTTGACGCGATGAAGGTGGCGAGGAGCTGGAAGGGAGCGGCGGCTGCGGTATTGATTCCAGATTTGGTGGAGCAGCTGATTGCGAGCTGATCCTGGATAGGGACAGGTGGCAGCACCTGGGGAGAGGACTCAGGTGGACGGCTGGATGGTGGACAGGTGTCACAGTGAACGGCTGAGATGAAACGGAGGTGGACTTACCGAATTCGGATGATTGGCCTCGTCGGGATCTTCCAATTCACGCCGGTGGCCAGAACTTGATCCGAAAGTCCCTTGACCGATATACCCCTTTCAGATTTTAATTAAAACACTAGGGAAGAAGGGCAATTCGGTCCTTAGCGCCGGAATCAATGGCGACCATCGGAATTAGCAGCGATGGCCGGATTCAAGCGTTTTTTCGGCGAGATTCAATCTCGAGATCCAGCCGACAGAATTCACCCCTTTTTTGATATTTGTAAAGCTCTTTCCTGGGCGATTCACGTGGATCACTTCCCTACTTCAGATCTTGACCAGAGAGCTATATTTCTTAACTTTGGAGCTCTGGTCTGACAGATCAAAAGGGTGAAAACAGGCCGATAGAACTTGAAATTTCTTAGCGATTTGCCTTTCTAATCCGGCCAACTTCCTACGAGGGATCAAACTACTGATTCCAATCCCGCGGCGCGATCTACAACTTCTGATTAGAACAGAACACGCCTCAATCCTGATTCCCCTCTTCGGGTATGCCGAGGGAGGAACCGAGTGAAGACGCCCTGGGTTCTAAGGCAGAATGCAGCAATCGGGCAGCGAGAGAGAGATCGGAATTCGTCTCCTCTTCGGTGTCGAATTGAAGCCGGCGGTGGATCCGTCGCCTTCAATCTTCCCTATGCTGGAATCGGCCTCACAGTACCCTCGTGATCAGGGCAATGGCACCGATTCCAGAACTTTGAAAAAGCTCGAAAGGGGGTACTTACGTGACAAGGGAGGGAACGCCGCCGGTGGTGGAGATCCGCCGATGCCTTCTTCCTTATGCCTATGTCTCAGACGGCGGCTCTTCAAGGATTTCTGGATTCGGAAGCGTCGTGGAGGTAGAGGACGCGAGGGGGGAGAAGACTCCTGGTTCTCGGGTTGAACAAGGTGGGAGACGAGAGGGGAGAAGCCTCGTGTGAGGAGAGAGAGGGTGCCACACCAAATGCCAATCTCTGGATTAATTTCGATTCCTTGTACATTGTGTTTACAGAATATATACCAAATATAAAGCGAGCCTAATTACATGTTACACTAGCTCGCAGCATAGTTTAATGTCAAAAATGCGCAAGGCACAACCCGCCTTGCTAGGTCTCTACTTCAAAACTCGATATTAACTTTAAATTAAGTAGCATAAAATGAAATCGGGCCTAGCGCCAACATATAAATTATCTACGAAAGTCCCTAAGTCTTTCGGACTTAGGGCGGGGACCTCGTGTGGGTTACCGCCCACACTTCGGAACTTAGTGCGCGGTCAAATCTGATTGATTCAGACCTGAACCTAAGCCTCTGGCTTTAGATAGGCTCAAGCGTTCGGGGAATTTGGACTCACGCTCGATTATCCTGATCAAGCTCGGTGAGCCTCGCAACAGGTTCTAGAACGCTTGAGTTCCACTGGTTTGAGCACTCTTTCGGACCTAGTTGCTCCTCCCACGCCGCCCGCTGCAACTGTCTCGAGTGCTGACTTAGCCTCGCTTGGACCGTCTTCAAGTTGACTTAATGATTGCGCCCACAAGTCCG
>NW_022205072.1:0-27625 GCF_008831285.2 Nymphaea colorata
CAACCCCAACCCCAACCCCAACCCCAACCCCAACCCCAACCCCAACCCCAACCCCAACCCCAACCCCAACCCCAACCCCTTTATTTTAGCATAAAATATGGAAATAATGATAATTTTATTGATGATCAGTGCTTTATCATTCTTCAAAGAGATTCTAAATCCAGAATTTGGAAATCTTCGCTCTCATCGTAAAAGAAGATTATGCTACATTACTGTGGATTCAAATCGTACAAGAAGTCTTCAACTTCGATCAGGACTGAGCTTTATGCCTTTGTTTAAATTTTTACTGAACTGTTATTGGTTTATAAGCTCTTTTGCAAGGCCGTCTATTCATTTTTTAAAAGATATGAGCAATTTTCGATGATCTTCTCGATACTGCCATGCTTATTGATCATTTTTTGATGGTGCGAATGGCACTGTGCTGCAGTCCTGGTCTTGATGGTCTTGCTCATCATTATATTTATTCTTGATTTTCTCCTTTCTTGGTGGGACAAAGAATAAATATTACCGTGTTTAATCATGAAATTCACATATTTGCGATTCTAAGAATCGTTCCAGGCATTTATCCTTGGCCGTCTTTGCTTCGACTCCACAGTCTAAGCAGAATTAGGCGCTTGTTTATATTTTTCATTTAGACTTATTTGTGTATGACAGGATTTGCCTTCGCTTGCATGATCGTTCTATTGTATCTCCCTTGGGAAGGCAATATCACGGGTCTCGTTTATGGTAAGTTGGCTCATGCGAAAAAATATAATTATAGACCATTGATTTGATTTGACTTAAGGAGCACTCTGATTGGATTTACTTTTTTGCTAGGCGGGGATATTAAGCTTAGATTGATCGTTCGGAATGGGGAGGAATAGAGCAGGAAGTATAATGGAGTCATGGGGATCTTAATTAACCACAGAAAAAAAGAAAGAGAATGATCAGTTAAGGATATGACCATCTTTGGCAAGATTACTTATGGCTGGATCGAGTAGGCATTCAAATATGGAAAGAGTTTGTCTTTTGTGAAGACATTATCGTAATATGAGGGCTTGGTTCATATTGGCACCATCTTCCTGAGATTTAAAATGGATAGATGCATATTGATAGCATTATTTATTGAGGATTGTATACCCATGTGATGAGATATTTCTGATTTGGCGTATTCAATATGAAAATTGGCATTTTTTTTATTGTTTCTTGAGTATTCTGATGCAAGAATTTCAGAAGAGAAGCTTTGGATAAATTTCTATCTTATCTTTATGCTTATCTCGAAGTCTATTGCGGTTTGGATGCGAATTTCTTTCATCAATATCAATTTTAAAGGTGTTTTTTCTGCTACGAGTATGCAAAGGTCATATCGTTGAATAAATAAATCCTTTCCAGCAACTAACATTCTAAATGATCTCAGCTTGGCCGCCTTTAGCAGCAATTTACAAATTATTGCTTCCACGAATGGAAAAAAACATTTTTTCCTTTCTTACTGAATCATCTTCATTCCCTTTTGATTAATAAGCAAAAATTGAAAAAGACGGTTTTACTTTTTTCCCGATAATAGTCTTGGTTAGAGCCAAACAAATCAGAATAGCGAAATGAGTTTTGTTGGGTGTTGTATTTTTAGGCAAATTTTAAGGTACCACAAACTCTTCAAATCTCTACAAACAAAGACCATCGATGCCGGTCTTCTATCCTTAAGCACAGCATCATCCTATAGATTGAACTTGCTGATTCCTGGAAGCTCCCTACCTATTCCCTTCCTTTATTTTTACCCTTTGAATAAATACACAAAAAAATAAAAACAATAGGGTGCTATCTAAAGCGCCAGTATCGATCCGGTCCATCCCTTCCACTTCTCGACATCCATCCCTACGCTATCCTTTTCTGGCAGTTGCGCCCACTCATTTTTTTTATCACGATTGATGCTCCCTAATTCATAAGGGCGGGTTTTGAGAATTGGAGGCTTTCAATATACGGGAAATAAAAAAAAGGATGATAATGATTAATAGGGAAG
Source organism: Nymphaea colorata (assembly GCF_008831285.2). Lineage (NCBI taxonomy): Eukaryota > Viridiplantae > Streptophyta > Magnoliopsida > Nymphaeales > Nymphaeaceae > Nymphaea > Nymphaea colorata. Next base: position 1,997 of record NW_022205072.1, read on the forward strand.
GCATTTGGATTATTTTTAATTGGTATTAATATTACCTCATATAAATGCTGATAAATAAAATAGTTTCCTCTCCAAATCACTTCTAATCACATATAAAAATTTTGATTAAGATGGTTAGATAGACGATCACGTCTCAAATGGACTGCTCGTTTCCTTCACCAGGATATTCATTGATAATTCTCTATTTGTGTTTACTTATGGACCGAATATAAAAGGTCGGCAACAGAATATCAGCGTTTTTTATGCATGCAGCGAGCTATGGTATCGTCTGGGCAGCCTTTATCTATAATTTCATCCATCTTATTTATATTTTTACCAACATGATCAAAGTTAATAGTTTTGTATTCCCCCTCCACAATCCCGATCAAATAAAAAATATACTTTTTTCCGAGAATCTGACTAAGAATGAACTTATTTTGGCCTTTCTTCAGTCAGTTATTTTACAAATTTCGCAGAGAAAGCTCCAGAAGAATATTTCTCCCTTATTCAAAACTCTATATCCCCGTAAGGTATTAAAATATAACTTAAATGCCCTTGTGAGGCGTCACCTAGATTCACGAAAAATAAGGCTTTTAATCAAAAATTAGAAGTTTTTATATTTTCTCATCCCAGGATAATTTTTTCGTAAATGCAATATTTGACTTCCTTTCAAAAAAACAACCCCATGGAGGTTCCGGAACCCCTCTCCCCACTGCAAAAAAGTGCTTTTGAGCCACCGCATCCCCAGGACCGTGCTTAAATCGTTTTAATCTTCAAATCTTGCGTATAATATAATCTTAAGAATAATTTTCAAAAAAAAATCATGAACGTATGCATAGATATCATCAAATACGAGGAGAAGGGATGCAAGGCCGAAGGACAACAAGCTGAGAGGGTCTGCAGGGCAAAGAAAGAGGAATGCGATTTATAGTTTGAGATTGAGAGCCCAAGAAAATAAAAAGGCAAAAATCTAAAACACTCCTGGACCAAGACCGAAAAGAAGCGTTACGTTTCCTTCCTCAAAAAAAACATCCACCTTTTCTCGCTGACCCTCGAATAGCGCAAATTCAAAAAAATCAATGTCCTCATGAGCGAGGCCATCAAGTCAAGGACGCCAGCCAAGTGCCACAGCTATCACCAGAAGATGATGCTCCGCTTCCACTCAATCGAAAACATCATCGAGGGAAATGCCGACCTCTTCGAGAAGCGTTTGTCAGTTGAAACCATTCCTTAAATTGAAGATGACCTTCCAGCCTGTGAGGTCCATTCCGAAGAAATAATGGCGGATGCTATGGAAGACACCGAACCCTTCTGGATGAGATACATAGACCTCGTGCATTACGACTCTGACCCCGTCTGGGAAAGAATGGAATACTAGCTCTAATGATTCTATTTTAATATCTTCCAAAAATCGGCAATATGCAGCTGACAAAAGTCCTTACCTACCATCCCAGCAGTATTATCGATAAATGTTCTAATAGTGCTCTTGGAAGTCAAAAAAACATGCCAAAATGAGTTGTTTACGAGCATAAAAACCAGCATTTATTTTATTGGCCTCAGTGATCAGGCCTGGAGGGTCGGTGTGATTGAATAGATCATGAATCGTTGCTCTGAGGTTATGGAATATTTACTTTTTTAGAATTTCCGGATGAAGGAAAAAAATATATATCTTGCTCAGAAAGGAAGAAAAAAGTGGCACGTGGAGTGTAGCCTCTTTCAATAAGCAAAGGAGGCCTTACAAGCAACGCTCTGCTGGACTCCCATATCAAGAACTCCTTATTAGTTTGCAGTACCAAGGCATTCTGGATAAAAGATGAGTAAAAATGCTAAAACGAATCCAAGATACACCACTTTTTAAGACTGAAAAAGAAAGCTAACAACCGTTCCCCCACTCCTGTGCAAGCTCGAGTTGAATCGATAAGTTTTATACCTTTTATTGATTGGTAAATACATCTATAAAGCATCATCTCACTTCTTAATGAAAGCCTCCCGGTAAGTCCGATAAAAGTCCAGTTGATACTTAACCTTCCAAAGATCCCTTCCGAAGAAGCAATACTCGTTTTACTGGGTCACAATAAGCTCAAATCCGTTGACTGCGCATGTCCAGTTCGGCTCGTCAAACTTGAAATCGTAGAGAAGAGAGACTTTGTTCCTCTCCTGGACCTTGAGACCCTTGATATCACAGCCAATCTTGACCTAAAGGCCTTCGCCTTTGCCGCTGCCCATTAGGATACCTTGGAACATGTATGAATTCCAGCCGGGTTTATTGCTTAGGAACTCGATGATTCGCTAAGTTATCATCCTGGCCGTGAGGAGAGTCTTATCCTGCTTGAGTCTCTCGATGATTTGGTATATTTTTTCGAAGAAGAGGTTGCTCTTGAGGGTGGGAGCGACGAAACGAGCGAATTCTTCATTTTTCATCTTTAGCTTGCTGAGGGTGAGAGTATCAAGCTCGATGAAGTGGCGGAACGCATAGTAAAAAGCATAAATAGCGATGCTTTACTCTACCGCCAGCTTGATCTCCTCATTGCGCAGACGGTAGATGATTTCCTCGACCTAAAGGATCAACTTGCTATCCTCTTGCTGGCACTCGAGCACATGCTCCAGGGACCACACTTTCTTCAGGAAGAAGATGATCGGGTAGTCTTCCGACTTGAAGAAACTGAAGAAGCCGCCTTCATCCCTGGGGGCAGGGATTATGTCGCCGATGACTTCATCGTCAAAGAGGATGTGAACTTTGCCGTTGATGCTGGCGGCTAGGGCATAGTCCTCGAGGTGGTAGTTGAGTCTTCTAGAGATTTGGTCAAGCACCTGGCGCACCCTGTAGCTGCTGAAAATCTCAACTGGCATGTTTTAATTTCCGAAGACGTTGCTGAGATTGACGATCAGGTTGATTTTCCTGTTTTGCGGGATGGGGTGGGTGTACGCGTGGTTGATCCAGCCCAGTCTGCTCTTCACCCACGCTATCCTCACCTTCAAGTTGCCGTCTTTTATCTCCTGGGGTGGGATCGATGCGAATTGCTGCTGCATATCGATGGTCTTGACGTCGCAATAGTATTTCTTGACGTACTTCTGGAGGACGCTTTTTTCCATTTTGTTCAGCATGAAGGAACGATCATCAAGTTCTTTGAAATAGTCAACATGATTTTTATAGTTGACCCTATTGACACAAGAACCGCAATCACAGCTGTATTTTTCATTTAAATGCAACCACATCGGCTCCGATAGCTTCAGAAGGTAGGAGACGAAGTCAATGCGCTTCATGATCTTGGGATTGCGGTATAGGGAGTTGAGGAATAGTGTGATGTAGAGAGACTGTAATTCCACTCGTTTATTATCATTTTTCTTGTATTCATATTCAGTCATGTCCTTCGTGCGCGATAGAATGGGCAAGATTTGGAAAATTACTCCTCCTTGTAGAAGTTTTTCCTAGAGCTTAGATTTGCAACAGGGTCTCAAGCGTTACGTAAGCTATTTGCTTCGGAGGAGGAGGGCCGTCGAACTTCGGAGGAGTGGCAGTGAACTCAATGATGAAGAAGGAGGCAGTTTTATCTGAGCTGAGATACCTTTTTTCGCAGCCAATCACCTTGACGATCATAGGCCTCTTGAATTGGGGTTGCAGATTCGTATAACTGCGTCTACGCTCCGCCAAAGATTGGCGTGTGGTCCTAAGACTGATGATTTCTTCTCTATTTGATTCATTTTTATTCGTATCTTCAATCAATTTCTTCAAGATTTCAAAAACTTCATCGCTGGTATTGCTGTCGAAGAAGGTGAGGTGGAAGCAGTATGATTTTCCGAAGAAGTAGACGCGGTTGATGAATGAGTGACCGTTTGGAGGTCTTTAGACGTGGCTGTGCTTGTCAAAGTAGATCTTAGTGCAGTTATTGGTGCCCTTGTTGGCCAGGATCACCATATCCGAAAGAATGTACATGTTGTAGGGGTTGTCGATGGAGATTGTTTCGAATTCCTTCACGAAGTACCTAGCCTCAGCTCGATGATATTCCCGAAGCGAGAATCTAGCACCATTAGCATTTGGTCCTTTTCCTTGTTCTAAAGCGAAAGATTGTTCTGCTAATTCACTTTGTGGTAGCATTCGATTGCCTCCTGGAGGGGGATGTAGTCGGGATGGGTTTTCTATATCTTGCTGGCGTAGTCTCGAAGAATCAAATGATATTTGAGCGGCCTCTGGAAAGGCTTGCTCATCAGATCCTCGAAGGTGATTATTCTATTCTCAGTGGACAGTTTCTTCTCGATCAGTCTTGCCCCTCCATCCTATGCCAAGATCTGTTTCAATTTGCGTTGCGATTCATTGAAATTTTTGAAGTAGTCCGAATACACCAGCAGAAACTTAGAGAACCTGATCATGGTTTGCCCAATCACTGTCTTTCTGCGGTCCCACGACAAGAATTTTGCATTTAATTCCTCTCTCAGCTGAACCGATAATCCGATCATGGACTCCACATTCGGAAACATCCTCGCTACATCGTTTTCAGTGATGATTTGGGATTCGAGTAGAGGTTGTTGGATGCGTTCCTTTATACTTATGAGGTCCTTACGGTACTCTTCCTCAGTGGTGACTAGCTCTCTCAATCTGTAGTATCTGTCCTTGGACCGATTTGACAGTTTTTTCCACTTGTTGAATGCGGCTCCAGCCTTGATGATGCATCCCAATTTGATCCCTACTGCTTTATGGTCTTACATATCTTCTCACTGATATATCACTATTATAGTCAGGGTGATATGGTAATGATGAGATGAAGTATAGGATAAAAAAACACTTATTATGATATCATCATTGGCGTTGGAAGAGCTCCGCCATGTTCTTTATGAGGTTTTGGTCCAGTCCTAAGTGGATTATTTTATTCTCGAAGTCGGAAAGCTTGTCATGGGCCTACATCAGCTCTCGCAATCTGCGCTACAAGTGGCTGTATTTGGTCACGATATTCTCAAATCAGATTACTTCTAAGTTAGCTGCTTCTTAAGACTGGCGTTATCCTGCTACCTGCTTACCAGTTTGTTCTCGTAGTAGTCCTTAAGAGCTACTTCGTTCTTACCCATCAGGATCTTCACCTTTGATTTCTCGTCCTCGATGGCAGCAGAAGACTACAATTGCATGGTCTCGATGAAACCTGCCCTGAGGCCTAGCTCTTGCTGCAGTGACTTGTTCTAACGGGTGAGGAATTCTATTTATTTTTGCTGTTTGAAGTTGTCCTTTTCTACTTCTGTGAGTTTCCCCTTAACTTCGTGCAATTCTTTCTCCAGTTCGTCATCAGGTGAGACTCCCTTGGTCTATTCAATCAGCTTCGTGCTTCTGCGTTGGTATTCCTGTTCCAAGTTGGCCTTGAAATCTTTGAATTCCTGTTCCTTGGCAAGGAGAGAGTCGCGGAGCATGTTGACTTGGCTCTTCTGCTGAGCAATTTCCTCCTCGTTTAGCTCCTTCAGCCTGATCATGGTGTCGTGGATCTGCTGGATCTCCTTGTCCTTGGCCTCAATCAGCTGGTAGAACTTCCTCTTCTCAGCTTAGAAGAACTCGGCTCCCTTTTGCTTCTGCTGCGTCTAGCGGATGAGGGATTGGGAAGTGAGCTCCATCTTGGTTCCGAGACTGGTGATCTGCTCTTTGAATTCAAGCCGAGCGGCTGCGAACTTGACCTTCATGTCCTGGATCTTGGCCTTCTGCTTGGAGATCTCCACTTCGAAGTTCTTCCTGAGTTCGTCGTTTCCTGCAGGAGGGTGTACAACTTTTCGCGGTCGGCTTGGTGGGCCTCGCGTTGGGAGTTGACTTCTGTGTGGAGCATGGCAACTTCATTCTCGTAGAACCTCTAGAGTGCCTATACGTCAGCGCGGTGCAGCTGTGCCATTTTGACCTTCAGAAGCTCGCTCTCCTCAGCGTGGGAAAGCTGGGCTTGCTTCAGGTGAGTCCTTAGGCCTTCGATGAGGGCCTTCAGCTCAGCGCGTTCGGCGTCTGCTGCTTCTCTCATCTTCTTCATGTTCTCGTAGAGGCGTTTAAGCTCTTCGCTTTTTTCAATGCTCAACGCCACCACTTCTGTTTTTCCGCCACTAGGGACTCCTTCTCATTCTTGAACAAGCTTTCCAAATTCTCCTTCTCCAGCTCTGCCAGCTGGGAGATGCGTTCTTTTTCTCTGACTATCTTTTGCTGTGTGGTTTCGGTCAGTGCTTGGATCTCCTCCAGCAGGTACTGCTTTTACTTCTTGATGGAGGAAAGCTCGAGGTAGATTTACTCGCTCTAGCCACTGACCTTTTTGGAAGCCTGCTCGATCTAGAGGTCCTTGTTGGCCACCTCTTTTTTCAACTTCAGTATGCGGTTCTAGAACTGGCGAATCTCCACGTTCTTCTCTAGCTCTAGGTGCTTGAGAGCTGCACGCATGTCGTCTCTGCTCCTGCGTGCGATTTCATTGAGTTCCAAATCCTTCAATTTTCTTTGGTGTTCCAGTCAGTCTCGAGCAGGCTGTTTTGGTTCTTGAGTTGTTCGACTTCGCTCTTGAGCTGGGCCTTCAAGCTTTCAGCCTCGAAGTCCTTCAGTTCGATGGTTTCTCTCAATTTGCTGATCTGCAGCTCCATGAGGCTCTTCCCTTCGTCCTGCGATCGCTTGATCTGTGCGATCTGCTGCACCAATTCTCGCTAGTGGGCCTCCTGCTGTCTCCTGAGTTCGTTGGACTTGTCGACTTCCAGCTGGTGGCACTGGCCATGCAGTCGGGAGATCTCCTCTAGCAATCTTTCCAGTTCTGCCTGGTGGATTTCCTGTTGTCCCTTGAGTTCGACCATCACTGACCCCATTTCTTGGTTTAATTTGGCGAATTCTGTCTCCTCCCTGCGGGTGCGAATCTCGAGGTCTGCTCTAAGACTGTTGACCATTTCGCTGAGCTGTGCGTTTTCGTTGAGCAGTTGCGAGTTGTGCTTGAGGAGGATGTCCAGCTTGGTCTTGAGACCGAGGTGGCATCGCGGGGGGCGGGTTCGTTGGCTTCTTCGTTGGGATTGGGCGAGTCGAGGTCTGCGGTTTTGGGAGGGATGGTGGTGTACCTGGCTGCGGTGGAGTCGCGGAGGACGCGCTTCTGGGCGGTGAGGGAAGCTCTGAGCGGACTGATGGTAGACATTTTATAATTAAATATTATTGCAAACTTGATTTAATCGTAAATATATTTGGGAAACGATCCCTGCATCATTTCGGCCATGCCAGTTTTTTAAAATATACCAAAGGATAACTGCAAAGCCTTAGTTTTGGATCGCTGGAATGGTGATATCTTTATCGATGAAACATCGGCTCCTAACTTCATTTTTTTTGGAATAATTGCTTTATTATCAACCTCGAAAAAGTTGATCCTTTGGCTTTCCATCTTTCCTTTTTCACTTTCGGCAGCCCTACCAGCCATTCTATCATTATCTGCCAAGACCATCTATAATGGTCTTTCAGTTCTGTTAGATAATATTAGCATTATAAATGATCAAAAGGGAACAACTCTCCTGGTCGACTTCAAGCTCTCCCCAGCCTACTCGCAAAGGGTCAACGAACTGGCAATCGACTCCAAGGTCAGTTTCGACAACTTTTAAACTCCCGGCTGGAGCTCCATCATGCACACCGAAACCAGTCCCGACCCCAGCTGGCCAAGGGACAACTCAACCATAACAAAATATTGGAGAAATTGAATCGGCTCAAGGACGTGGATCTCAGCTAGAGCAATTTTAGCAGGATCCGAGTACCTGATAGCACCAAGAGCAACAATGTCCTCATCTACTAAGAGCAGAAACACCTCCTCAAAAACGCAGAAAGTCGCGCCTCCAGGAAGGAAAACTTCAACGAACGCAATAGCCTGTAGGTGCAGTCCCAGGCACAGCGTCTTTCCTGCCAAAAAAGGACGGCAACTGGCACTTCGCTTAAAAATTCAGGAGCTTCAGGAGTCCTCAAGTCCACCGTCACTCAAAGAGAAACCGCTCCGATCTCGCACAACCAGTCAGTCCAAGCCACCAAGCGATTCAACCAGATAACCGTTCACTAGCACCTGTATCTGGACGGCATCAAGCAAACTAACAAGCGCATCATGGAGCAGATTCTCGAGTAGCAGTACAGGAAGGAAAAGGTTATGCCCTTCCATCCCCATATCAGTGCCAAAAGCCAACAATTGGCAGAGGTTAAGTTTAGCAGGGTTCAGGAAAAAATGCAAATGGAGAGTGACTTGGAAGAGGATCTCAAGAGATCGGAAACCACGACGAGCAAAGTGCAGAAGCAGAGTAGGGTAGAATAGAAATAGCAGAATAAGTATAACGTCCTGAACAGATTATTCTACTTCCTCAGTAAGGGAACCATCCATTTCCAAATAGACAATAAAATTGATCGTTGAGTAGCTGCCGCTAATGTGCATAAGGGCTCTCTAGAGAGTGCTTGAGAAGATCTACGCGGGGACTACCTACACTTGGCTTTAGTTTCTCAGCGAGACGAACAACCGCAAGGTGGTGAGCAACAAGGAGGGCCTGATCAGCATCTTCGAGAAGTGGCAGGCGAGGGTGGACAAGAAGACAGAGGGGAATCGGACTCACAGCGACCATTGAATTAATGATGTTTATGATGATATACGATGGATGATCATTGCTTGAACTTGTACTGGAACTAAATCGCATGGATCTAAAACTACTCGTACCTGACCTTGCTGTCCTTCTCTACCAGTTCATTCATCAAAGAGTCATCGATCTTCTTGAAGTACTTGAAGCCGAAGATGCCGTTATTGATGATTAGCTATCTTTGCTTGGAGTTGTTGCGCAGCATCAGTTCGTTGTTGCCGAAGACCAAAGTATTTTACGCGTAGACTGCAGCTTTTATGCCGTTTTTATTTACTTCCTTTCCGCGACCGTAGATTTGGAACTATTTTTCCTTTCCTTTGCAGTATGTGAAGAGGAATGAGCTTTCCGGCTCCCCTTCCTTGTGAGGTGGCTGAATGATGGCGAAAAGCCTCCAATGACTTTTTGATCGTTGATTTGACGAGTATGAGGAATGCAAAGTTTCCTTTGAGATAGTTGCCAAAGTTGTTATTGAATTCATCCTGTCTGAAGACGATGCGAGTGAGGACGACACTGTTCTGGTGCAAATCTTGCATATGTTGATGAGGGGTTCTTTGATTTCTTTGAGGGAGTTGACGATTTCTGAAGTTGCCAGGAGGGATTAGAATTTAGGATTTGCCGATATCTGTACCTACTTTTGTTTTTCTCATCTATCTGCGAACCGTAACTTAGATGGGATTGCTGTTGCATAGCCTTTTATAGCTTGATCCTGAGTTCCTCATGAACTTCTTTGTACCTTACGTTGGTGGTATTGAATTTTTCAAATTGTGCTGCATTTTCTATCTTCTTTTTTTATAGTTCTTTCTGCAGCTCTTGGATTTGGGTCAGGTGTTCACTGTTCTTGGAGGCCAGTTTTTAATTTTGGATTTGAGTTGTTTGATTTCCTCCATAAGGTTGAAGACAAGTTCATCATTATTGACCTCGTAAGTGCTTGTGATCCTACTGTTATATTCCTCGATCATTTTTCGCAATTATTGCTCATATTACCTGATATGTTTTTTGAGGTTTAGAATGGTTGGATATCTTTATTCATTTAATCCAGCCTCTTTCTGAGGATTGCATTTTCCTGACTCAGCACAAGGCACTTCTCATAGAGAATGCCATCGAAGTCTATGCAATTGCGAATGGTGGCTTCGATCTTATCGCAGATCTCACTGTTGAACTGGGACTACACTTCCATTTTCTTGAATTCGCTCATTAGGTTTCTTTCTAGTTGATATGTTTTCCTCCTTTTATTCCAGCACCAGCAGCATAGTTTCGAGGTCGGTGTGTTGGTCTTCTGAGAACTTGATCAATCTTCTGAGGTCGAACTCTTCTTCAGCTGTATTGCCCTAGGGTTGGTAGAAAGTTTCGAAGAACCTCACCATCTTCTCCAAGGTTTAGATCTTTCGATTTCTCGTGTTTTCGTCGTAGGCTTTCTAAATAATATCACAGATACACTAGCCCTGACTCTGACGATTTAGTTTTTGTATTTGGTGGTTATTTGGCGTATGCTTGACTTCAGTTCTTCGATTTGGCCTTGCTGTTTGGCTGACTTTATGGCCAGGTTATTGTAGAGTGTTTATGTCCTGGTCAGTTGTAAAGATTTCTACTCGTTTTTTTATTTCAGCGATTTGAACTATTTTTAAACTTTTTCATTTGCTTTTTGAAGATTTATCTGCAGGTCTTCAAGTTGTTTCTCGAGATCGGCGTATTTTTCTTTGAGTCTGGTTATTTCCTACCTCTAGCTCTCTGGTAATGTCTTAGCCTCCAGCTCGTGGAGTTGACGATAGGATTACTCCATTGTCTTCTGCATTTATTCTATCTTGGCCGAGCTATCCCTTCCCACGCTCTCGTATTGTGCCACAGGGCCTAGGTTTACTTATTCTGCTGGGCCAATCTGGATGCGATGTGTTCGTTTTGCCTTTCCTCCCGTGACTTTCCTGGTTGCGAGAGTCACTCATGCTTATACTTGATATTGTAAATTATTATATTAAGACGCCAGCATAAGTATTGCTCTTGCAGCTTCCAAAGCGGTTCATAAAAATATCAAACCAAATATGCAAGTAACTGCATTCCCATTTTCGATAAATAAGAGAAAAAAACATATATTACAATCAAAGAAGAAAAAAGTTCTTGAATCTATAGCTGAGGCTTTTCTTCTCTTCCTCTGCGACGACTGCTGCGCTTCTCTGGCAGGACTGTTTGCTGATTCGTAGGATCTTTTGGCGATTCTGTTATCCAGGTCCTCGTGGTACTCCTTTTTGGTGAGCAGAATCTTTTGGAAGTGGAAGTAGTCGTCTTCGTAGTTTTCTATCTATTCATTCAACGTAATTTTGATGCGCTGCTTTTATAAAATTTTCATCTCCAGCTCTTCGCGGTCGGCGGCGAGAGAGGCGGCGGAGGGGAGTATGCGGCTGTTGATGGAGAGGTCGTTGGAGTTGAGGCTGAGGTGCGAGACGCCGGTGCAGTTGGTGTCGGTTTGGTCCGATTTGAGATTGCTGGACATTGACCCCTCCACGTTCTATGTGCGGATCAGAACGCTCATGGCCTTGAGCTCGCCCAACACCCCCTCCAGCATCCTCTTTTTCAGGGACGCCGGATGCGACGAGGAGAGGATGCAATCGTAGGTCTATTTCAGGTCGTTCAATTTTTTCATGGTGTTTAGAATATAAGATTATAAAATGCTGCCAGTGCCAATGATGCTGCTCGGGAAGAGGGACGAGAAGAGGAAAGGGGGATGGGGGATGGGACGGGAAGGTGGGGAGATTGTTTGGGGATTGGAATGTGGGCAAGATGGTGGGTTGGCGGATAAGCTATTTTTTATTTACTGGTTGTCGACGTTTTTCCTATTTTGTATCTGCTTTGGATGCTACCTAAGAAAGCACCTGATCTGCCCCTACTCTTCAGTCTTCCATATTAAAAATACTACATAATTGCCCTCCCTCCCTACCTATCCCCTCCCGTCCTCCAGTCGCTCCGCAATAAAATTAATCGGATATTAATCTACTTAATGGGCTGATATCTTTATTAATACATATCTGCATGGGCGTTGCCATATCCAATCAACAACTGGACAGGTTCAAGAGCGAGCGAATCGAGAAGATCCAGATGTAGAAATTCATCTCTGGGATCAAGACTGAGGAGGACATCGAGGCTGCCATCAAGCAGTTCCTTTCCATCATGACCCTGAAGGAAAAGATAGGCCAGCTGCAACAGATAAGCTACGGGGACGAAACCCTCTCTCCCGCGATAATCAAGCAGATTGCCGATGGAGGCGTCGGATCCTTCCTCAACGTCTGGAAACTCGACAACATCAACCAGATGCAGAAGATTGCTATGGAGCAGTCCCGACTCAAAATCCCACTCATCATCGGCAAGGACGTCATCCACGGCTTCAGGACCGTCTTCCCCATCCCGCTCGCCCAGGCCGCCTCCTTCAATCCCGCCCTCGTCGAAAGCGGAAGCAGGATCGCAGCCGTCTAGTCCTCCTCGATGGGAATCAAGTGGACCTTCACCCCCATGGTCGACATTGCCCGCGATCCCCGCTGGGGCGCATTGCTGAGGGATTCGGCGAGGATCCCTACCTCGCTTCAGTGCTGGGGTCAGCAGTGGTCAAGGGATTCCAATCTAAGAACATGAAGGACGTGACTGCGGTGGCTGCCTGCGGGAAGCACTACGTGGGATACGGCGCCACGAGGGCGGCAGGGACTACAATACCACTCTCATCCCCGAAAACACGCTCAGGGACATCTACCTGACCCCCTTCAAGGAGCTCTGCGCCAACGGATGCCTCACCTACATGTCTGCCTTCAACGACCTCAACGGATAGCCGAGCACTGCCAACGAGTTCACCCTCAAGCAGGTCCTCAGAGACTAGTGGAAATTCGATGGGATTGTAGTGTCTGACTACACAGCTGTGTGGGAGCTTATCAATCACGGTTTCGCTGAGAATGAGTACGATGCTGCTAGACGGGCATTCAACAGTGGCCTTGACATGGAGATGGTTTCAACTGCCTTCTACGATAACCTGGAGACCCTGCTGAGCAAGAAGCTGGTCTCGATGGACGATCTCAACACGAAGGTGGCTAACATCCTCAGGGTGAAGTTCAAGATGAACCTTTTCGAGAATTACTATACGGATCCTTCCCGCCAGAGCATCATCCTCGACCCCAAGCACAAGGAGGCAGCCAAGACACAAGCACCCAGTGTGCAGTATTGCTGCAGAATAAGAATAAGACTTTGCCCATTAGCAAGAGCGTAGGCACTTTGGCAGTGATCGGAGGATTGGCTGATGATCCGGAAAATCAGATTGGATGCTGGGCTCCCGATGGAAAAGCCCAAGATTCTATTACTCCCTTGACCAGTCTCAAGGCTGCTCTGCCCTCCACCAAGATAATATACGCCCAAGGCTACAAGGACACCCGAAGCACCGATACTTCCTACTTCAATGAAGCCATTTCCGCCGCCAGCAACGCAGACAGGGTGCTGCTTTTCATCGGCGAGGACAACGGGCTCAGCGGAGAGTCCAACTGCAGAGCCTACATCAATCTGCCAGGAGTCCAGGAGGAACTGGTCAGACAGATAGCCAAAACCGGAAAACCTATCGTCGCTGTCATCTACGCTGGAAGATCTCTCCTGCTCGAACCCATCCTCCCCTACGTTGATTCGGTCCTGTACGCGTGGCACTTGGGTACGATGGCGGGCCTGCCCTCACCGATCTCATCCTGGGCAACGTTTCCCCTTCCGGCAAGCTGCCCCTCACCTTCCTGAGAGCTTCAGGGCAAATCCCCCTCTACTACAACAAGAAAACACTGGCAGGCCCAACGACTCCCACGAGTATCGGCCGTTCACCTCCTCCTACATCGATATCGACTCCACTCCTCTCTTCCCCTTCGGATTCGGCCTCTCCTATACCTCCTTCTCATACTCCAATCTCAAGCTGTCGAGAGCAGCCATCGCCTTCGGTGAGAGTCTCATCGTATCGGCAACAGTCAAGAACGAGGGAACCGTGAAGGGTGATGAGACAGTGCTGCTTTTCGTTAGAGATTTGGTGGGCAGCTACACCCGACCGGTGAAGGAGCTGAAAGATTTCGAAAGAGTAACCCTGAATCCTGGAGAGTCGACCAGCGTATCGTTCGTTCTCAATTCTGACAAGTTACGTTTCTGGACCCGGGACAAGGAATTCAAGGCGGAAGCAGGCAAGTTCAACGTGTGGATAGCCAAAAACGCGTAGGAGGGCCTTCAGGGAACTTTCGAGCTCCTACCCACCCAATCGGAATTCGAGCATCTCGAATGAGCATGATTTCTATATTCATTCCGCCAATCCCACCCTCTCCTCAAGGCTTTTCTTTGATTTCCGATTAAGTTGCGATCTAACTGCTGGGAGAATGATGCCTATCAAGATATTTCGTAATAGAATAAAAGAAAATCAACATAAGAGCTTTCCATCATACAAATCGAAGTGTCGTGCCTCTTCCGCCAGCACAGACCAAAGCTCTTCCGTCTGTGGCAAGATGATCGAGGACTCTTCTTCCAGGCAGACGCGTAGGCCGGCATATGGTGATCTTTTTCTTCCTCTGCTGGTCCCTGTTCTAATCTTCTGATCTGCGGCTTCGATGATGCCTTCGGGGCTTCCGAACCGCCTTAGCATGCGAGAATGATGGATTCTGCACTGTGCATAGTTCTTAGAAGTGATATTCTCACTCATAAGTATATACATTTTTGCCATCACTTACGATCTGCCTGATTTTTCTAAAAATTCAAAGTATTTTCTTAGGAATTACACATACAAGCTGCACTCATGCCTCTTCCAATCATTGTATCTTCCGATTATTCTCTTTCCGATGACCATTTTTTCGGTAAGCTTTTTTTGTTTATGTGATGTTTCCACATGGAATAGGGACTCTGCGTCTTGATCCTATTCGTAATTTTGGTGGTTTCGATGAGAATTCATATTGAATTCCATTTTAGTGTTGCCTAATTGATTAATTATTTATTAAAGACCCTACGAGTTAAAGCTAAATATGCCATATTTCCGATTCAAAATTGATAGTTTGAGACTCGAGAGTCCCCAACGCCCAAGTCAGACAGAATTAGTATGATTTACTTTATGCTTTGGCCGCTAAAGGTATTTTATCTCTTTCAAATGTCTTTGGAAGTTATGATAAAACGCATTCAGAACCATATGCAAAGCGTGTGGAAAAAGGATAATGCGCTAAGGGAAGAAAGGACGGAGGAAGGGCATCGCTCCAGCCGTTCTTAATTATCAACTGACCCAAGCTTTAGCTTTTGTGGCCGAAAAAGAGGATTATCGATCATTGTAATCAGAATGCAGGCGTAGGGTATAAGCTGGCGGGAAGATAATTGACCCTAGCTAAGGGATCAAAATTTGACATAAAAAATAGCTTAGCAAGTCGGCAAATTGAAAAAACCATTCGAATATGGCTTTCAAAACATTCTAAAATAAAAGATGGGAATGCCCCATCCGTATAAAGTTAAGATCAAAGTCAACCTTAACCGCAGAGGCAGATGTATTTTAAATGGAAAATGGTGTTTGAGGAAAATGATGGTAAAAAATATTTATCTAGGGTTCATATCCATAATTAGCAAACTGCTATTACTCGGGAATCTTAAAGGTGAGTATAGGGTTTGGCCGAAATTGGATTTATTGATGAATTGTTATTTTTTGATTGGTTGGAAATATATTATTGGCTTTGATTATACTGTCCAAATATACTTTTTGGAAGGGTTGCAAATGAGGGATAGCAAATACCATATTTTTTCAGCATACATATTGTGAAATTAATCATTAATAAATTAATTAAATAACACTTCATTTCTCCTCAGAATCATTCACAAATATCGTTATTTTTTATTTCCCTTCATTTTTGCAACTTCCCACGACGTTGCATTTGCGCCGCTGTCAGCCAGAGGCTAATTTTGCCAAAGATGAGTTCCCTTTTTATTAATTATTTTCTTAATTTGCTATCCAGGCTGAGCAAACAATGAGGCAAGCCCAAATCGATAAATAACAGCGTAAACCCACCTCATATATACGACAAAAAATGGTTTCCCAGCAACCGCCAAAGAAATTAAAGCACAGGAACAAATAGGAAAAACAGGATCCCGCTAGAATCAGCAAAAAAATATACTCAAAACCCACCAGCAGGCAAAATTAACCCAGCTTCAAGAATAGCCTCTTCAATTCCATACAAGAATTGCCAACAATAGAGTAGAAACAGAACCCAAACAACCAAAAAAACAAAAAAAGAACGATACGGTCCACCCCATCTCATCATACACCAAGATCGAAGACACCACCACCAGTCGCTAGGCCAAAATTAAAACCAAGCAATACGATCACCCGAATGGATAGTACTTCGGGAGCCGAAACATGGCCCACTCGCGGAGCAAGAGCAAATCCAAGAGGAACAATCCGCAGGACGTCAGTCTCGAAAAGCTCTCAAGGTCCTTAGAACATAAAATTAGAGAGTTTCGGTCTATTGAAAGTCTCCACGATTCGGAATCATAGTCCCTAAAGTCAGAAATCAGCGATCAAGAAATGCGTCGGCTCAAGAAAATACACTCCATGGAAAAAATGAAACTTTTGGAGGAAATCGTAGGCATGGAGGAGAAGATCATCAGGAAGAGGCATCGCTATTGAGTATATATGAACATCAAATGTCCTCTTCGGAGGGGGAAGGAAAAATGCCTTTTATTGTATGTAGATTCGCAATTTTTTCATTTTTATGCAGCGTATGTCAGACTAAACAGAATGGTATTGCGATCATGGTAGTTATTCGACTGTTCCTTTGACTATGGTGACGTTTTGGTCATCTTTAGTCAATTTAAGCTCAAATTCCTTCTCTTAGAGGATCTGGAGGTTGGCGGTTAGACGGTCGGTCGGGTAGATGGGTTTTATGAACTTGATCTGAAACTCTTTGATGGTCTGGTGGCGGGCAGGAGGTGGTTGAGCATCACTATGGCTGTCATTCCGTGTGCAATTGGCGTTTTAAATCTAGTTTTGGCTGCGAATTCAGCATCACGATGGACTGCATTATAATCCCCCACAACTGTAGTAAACTTTTGGATATCTTCTACAGCTACAGTCCAAGTCCTGCTGACCCGATTAATCATCAATAAAATATCTAAAAAAACAATCAAAAGCTTCTCTTCTGGTTTTGTTCCGTATTTATCCCCGGAGTTTATTAGATTGGATGGACGAATAAGAGCATTGCATGAATAAATTTGTTAAGATAATAATATAGCTTTGATTAGAATAAAAAAAGCATAGATGATGTTGTCGTCTGAGAAAGATAGGAAATACAGCGAGGTTGATTACTCCATCCTCAGCATGGACGCCAATGAAATTGCGAAAAATTTATACATAGGTGACCAAAAGAGTGCAACCAACTATAATTTCCTGCAGCAGCTGGGCATACAACACATTATCGTCGCGGGGTAAGAACTCTCACCACACTTCCCACAACATTTTCATTATTTGCACCTCAAAATCAAAGACTCCGCCAAATAAAACATCACAATACATTTTGAACAAACAGTCACCTTCATCGGCGAAGCCCTCAGAAGAAATTAAGGAGTTCTCGTCCACTGCGCATATGGAGTCTCACGCAGCTCCACCCTTGTGATCGCTTTCCTCATGCGAAGACTCAAGATAGGGTACCTTTAGGCCTTTTCCTACGTTCGGCGGAAGCGACCGGTGGTGCGGCCCAATAGCGGTTTCTAGGAGCAGCTGCGTGCCTGGGAGGGCAGGTGAGGCGGGGAATGATATGAGTAGTGTGATGATGGCAGAATATGAGATCATTCGTCGTCGCTGTCGAAGTCGTCGAGGGGGTCTCCTCTCCTGCGCATGATGCGGTAGAATTCTTCAAAATTGAGCATCCCGTCTCCGTCGCGGTCCGCCTCCTCCAGCATCTCCTTCAGCTCATCGTCGGGGATCTTCTCGCCCACCTCTCCAGCGATCCGCTTCAAGTTCTTGAAGGTGATCTTGTTGAGGTTGTCCTCGTCGAACAGCTTGAAGATCTTCAGGATCTCTTCCTTGGAGTCTCTGGGGCCCTGAATAAGGCAGTCCTTACCATGCGTGAGGTCATCACTCCTGAAAATTCATTGAAGGTGAGGCCCTCCTTGAGCTCTTTTCCCAGCTCAGCGTAAATATCCCTGACGTCCTGTTTCTTCACTTCCATTCCGAATGCCTTCATGATGGCCTTGAGCTCTCTGGCATCGATTTCCCCTTAATGGCAAATGGAATACCTGTGTTCTTGCTGTCGAAGATCTTGAATGCCTCTTTAAGTTCGTTGAGGGTTTCCTCGTCAACGGGGTTGCTCTTGGGTGCGCCCTTGGAATTGGCCTTGGCCTTGCCCATCCTTTGAAGCATCTGATACAATTTAAATTATAATATGCCGAGCGTTAATATTCGTTAATAGATGAGTGTATGAATGTAGGGAAGGAAAGAGAAGGATGGTTTGGAATAATAGGAAAAAAAGATCAGATTGAATGGCGACGAGTGGGTTTGGTTGGGGAAGTGGGGACAGGTTAAAAACTGTCTAATTTTTTGTTAATTTTCTTCAATCGTAATATCTACTCTGTTGCCTCGACTAACAGACACTCCAGGTCGATCACGCGCATCCTAAGTTCTTCATTTTCGTCAGCAGCTTCAGTCAGGATCATTTAGAAATTTGTATTATTTTTCTTCCTCTATTCTACTAGCCTGTGATTGGTATTTGCTCACGGTAATTGATGGAGAAATCTCGTTCAGTTATGATGCTCTTCTAAGGCGGGATCTGATTGGATTTGACTGTGCCATTGGTTGATTCAATTGATTTGTCTACAACTTTCTGCTTGCTATGCTCCTACTCAATTTCCATATTTCTATCGTGATTGTTGGAAATCTTTTTGATGGTTGCCATTGTGACTATTCAGGTTGCTTTTACCACATTTTGGTAGGATTTAAATGGTTGTGTACATAGATAATCTTGTCTTTTCCTTCATCAATCCTCATGAGATTATTCCTTTTCCTTACCTTAGAAGAAGTTTCATTTACTATTACTTTATCGATTTATAAATCTCGTAATTTAAATGCAAATCATGATTGCTTGGCCTTTCGATACGATTCATTCAGCCACTATGTCCAAGTTGTAGCAATTGTGATAATGGTCATATTGTATATCCATTAGTAATAACAATAGGATGAAGGTCAAAAATCGATCATTTCTCAGATAATTAAATCACTATGCATCTACTTTCTCAAAGGAGTGCGTAGGGTACTCTTCGAGCAATCTCATTTATCACCCTACCTGCCAATCATCAAAGAGCAGCTTACCGACAAGATCATCAGGATATACGATGATGGCGCTTTCGCCGCCCCCAAGGAAATCATAGATATCATCACCACGGTCATCGAAAGGGCAAACGCGAGGAATTGTTTTCTAACTTGCTGACCATATCAAAGGAATGCTACAATCCAATCATGACCAGACTGATGATCTGGTACGTACTGGTCTTTATCTCCATCATCTCTACCTACTTCATGACGGGAATGGCGTTATTCTACGGTCTTTAGGCATGGGACGATCTCACAACCAACCATTCACCATCACTCTCAACATAATCTGCATCGTTGTCTTCGCTCTCGACATCATGGTGCAATTGAACGTCGGTTTCCTCTTCAGGGGAATGATAATCCTGGAAAAAGATAGAGCCATGAGTCGGTACCTTCGCTCTTTCTTCGCGACTGATGTCATTCTAGTGGCCATACTGATAGCAACAATAGCAAGCAGCTAGTACTATATGAACATCCCGAAGATGATAGTGTTTCTAAAGTTCATCCGCATGTTTGAAATCGACTAGCTTTACATGCGTAAGTTGTCAACTAATCCCAATGCTAAGGCTGTCTACGTTATAGGGAAGCAGCTTATCACTATTTTCGTCAT
This sequence comes from Nymphaea colorata, assembly GCF_008831285.2. NCBI lineage: Eukaryota > Viridiplantae > Streptophyta > Magnoliopsida > Nymphaeales > Nymphaeaceae > Nymphaea > Nymphaea colorata. The sequence goes on from NW_022205072.1 coordinate 21,478, forward strand.
TGCCCATACCTTAGGAGTCGTCTTTTACGCGATAGATTATGCTCTAACTCAGGATCCTGTCTGCCAAACAATAATTCTCGTATTTTAGCATATATTTAGTGTGCTGGCTTTACTCTGCGACTGCCCATAATTCAATCATTCTTTATGGTTGGCGTTTAAGGTATTTCTATTCCCTATATTGGGGGGTCAACACGATAGGCACCATTAGCTACGGAGACATCGCGCCGAACAATCCTTACGAGGTGGTCTACGCACTCGGTTGTTTCTGTTTCAGCATGATAACTTACGGATACGTGGTCAACAACATCATCAAGATCATCCTGTGGGCGAGAAACACGAAGGACAGCTTTAGAGCTCACCTTATCCTCTACACTACCTATATGGACAATCTTGGATTAGCAAACAGCATCAATATGATTTTAGAGACTACCTTGAAGCCCAATACTATGAAGAAAAGAATAGGAGTTTTGTATTAGAAGAGGAAATGAAGTCAAGATTGCCGGTGGATCTCAAGTAGGAATTGCTAAAGAGTGCATATTTCAAATGTATACGGGTCTTTAGTTCGTATTTTTCAATTCTCCATCGATTGTGAAAGTGCTTTACTTTCTCTAAGAGAAGAAATTTACATAAAATGAGGTGATTTTGACTCAAGGATCTCCTTTATCTCAACTCATCTACTTGCATAAGGGAGAAATAGAGCTATCTTGCAAGTATTACCAAAAAGAATACACGATAACGACAATCAATGTAAATGATATATAATCAAGACTCAGGATTAATTTGTGGCCCTCTATGAGTTGGTCCTCAACGAAAGGGCTACTTTTTCGGTAAAGACATCGAAAAACTCAACCATGTACTTTTTAAGTAAGTAAAAGATGGAAAATTAGCTGCAAAAATATACAGACCTAAGAGAAAATTTCAAGCTAGTGAGAGACGAGATAAAATACGACAACAACTATAAAAGAATCTTCTATAAGTGCTACTATTGCAGCTCCAACCATCATTGGTACAAATGCACGAACATCTTTCCTAATTTTAGCAACGTTTCCTTGGCTAAGTATAAGGCAAGGACGTAGAAATAGAGTAGAGTTGCCTACTGCCGTTACAATGTTTGGAAGAATAGGGACGATTTGAGTTAGTTGGAAAGGATCAGCATCAACAAGAAGGATCATATCCTCAGGAAGCTAGAAGAGAGGGTGTATGAATTGAGAGCGATTAAGGAATCACGAAGGAGGGCTTTGATATCGATGTTCACCACGAATGGGTCTATTACAAGCCGACTCACAACCTCTCCAGGTTCAAATAGGAATGGAACATGAGAAAAAAGAGACAACCATAGCCAATTTTGCCCCAAATGGCGTTTTTCAACTTCAAGGCGTTCAGTGCTTTTTGATCACCATACCCATCACTACAATATATTCTTGTCTATTTGTGAAAATAGATAGGCCTCTCATAATCACACGTTTTATTATAATTTTGAATTTTCTTAATAAACAATGGATGAAAGTGAAAGAGATCGGGAAAAGTACGAAAAAATGGAAAGGACAACTTATGCAGGTGGTGAAAAGACATAATCTCCTTCAGTCCTCTCGCAATAAGTTAAAAGATAGAAGCAAGAAAGCCCAAAAAATGGCAAACATCAGTCCTCAAAAAGTAAACCATTCGATAGAATCAATGAGATTGGTTACGTTATGACCACGTACATTCAAATCAGAATCATCCAGCAGGTCTAAAATAGCAATACACGTCATTGCAGGTATTTGATTTTCCAAGTACCATTTACACTAATGCTTTGCGACACTCTCCAGCATCACCACCCGGCTCCAAGTCCATCCTCTTTGAGATTCTGATTGATCAGATCAAAAGATTGCAAGAGATAAGCTCTAAACCGCCGCTTCAACTGCCTGCTGATGAGGTAATGGGCGTGATTGCGATGGCTATGAACTTTGAGAAAGTGCCAAAGGGGTATTTTTTGCGGGAATTGGCTAAATTCGTGGAAAGATATTCTAACAAAATGGCAACGTTCATGCCTTATTATGATGCTCTTTTCAGACTAGTCCTCAGACGTGATTCATATATTGGCAAGTAGACCACGATTGGACAGTTAAACGATATTTTCAGCAAAACCGTCGCAGAAATCAGGTAAAAGTACCATAATTTTGATTTGCAATGATTATTCCTTGTTATTATATAATTAGTTATTGCTATTAAGTCTAGTTGGTAATGTGTGCTTCAAAGGTTTAAATAATTATCTTGCTAGACTTAACTAGACTTAAATAATAATCTAACTAGCTTATTAAAATTATGCTTATTTGACGCTTGCAAGTTGATAAGATCAACTGATAAGCATAAAATGCTCATCAAAAAAGATCGCTCAGCATCCCTCCCTAAGCTAACAGGAAAGGATGCTCAAGCAACTCAGGTACTGTATATCTGTCCCTGGGGTCCTTCTTCAAGCAGACCAAAATGAAATCCTTCGCCTACTCGCTCACCGCCATCGCCTTTGTGAACTTAATATCCTCTCAATCTTCATAAATGGCAAATTACAATTCTTACGAAATCCTTCTACGTGGTGATTTAGAAAGGCACCCGACCAAACAAAAGCTCATAGGTGAGGATGCCGATGCTCCAGACATCGATCTTATTGTTGTAGTTCTTCCGCTTGAGAAGCTAAGGCGAAACGTAGAGAGGTGTCCCGCAAAAGGTTTCTCGCATTGTTTTTGAGCTTATCGACCATCCGAAATCGCATATCTTCACGAATCCCTACTTCATCCATGGTGTACATTTTGGTAGATGATGTTTTATGGCTTTAAATCGCGATGGATTATCTAGTAGGCATGCATATAATCTAAAGCTCTGCATATCTGTTGCACGATCGCTCTAGTGGTTTCTTCGGCAAGTTTTCTCTTCTTTTTCAGCAGGTTATACAGTTGTCCTGAGCTGCAGAGTTACTGAATCAAGTAGAAGTGTTTTTCATCACTGAAGAAGCCATAAAGCCTGACTATATTGGGGTGGTTGAGGAAGCTTTGGATCTTTACTTCTCGTGTTAGCTGTGTGAGAAATTTCTCATCGATGTGCTTTTTACTTATTATCTTGAGAGCGCTTATAAAACCTGTCCTCTTGTGTTGAGCCACATAGACCTCACCGAACTTTCCAGATCCTAAAAGCTTACCCAATGCAAAGTCTTCAATTTTTAGATGATTTTTGTGTTCTTCAGGTTTGAGCCTATTGGAGTAGGAAGAAGCGGTGGACATGGTCTAGCTGTAGGGTGATTTGTTGTGAGATCTATCATTGAAATTGTTGCAGTTTTCGCCATTTTCGTTCGCTTCATCATCTTCGTCGTTGTTGGTTAGTTCTGCACCATAGATTTACCTGCGTTTTTTCTCCTTTTCTGAATCTTTTCCCTCACTAAGTCCACTGAGTGTGGGCTGTATGGGTGTATAATTGCTCTTGCTGGGGTTGCGTTGTCCTTCCCAGCTAATCTTTTTCTTGTGTGTTTAATCCTTATGTTCGGTATCTTGCTTGGTTTCTTCTTTATTTGGCTTTTTCTTAAGGTTCATCAACTTGTAGATCTGATCGAGCTAGTTTTTCAAATGTTATCCGTATTTCTCTAAGGATATCTCCTAATTGCCCTCCTTGAAGTCCCGCTAGGTCTTTAGTCGCTTGTACGCGTTTTGCATGAAGGAATTGTAATAAAATTTCAATTATAACTTTATAAGGCCCAAGCACTTATTTTTGGCAGGAAGTAACATCCACAATCATTTTTGGCTTTTTGGAGAATGGAAGGGGCAGAGATCGTGAAAACTGAAGATAAAAATAGAGAAATTAATGTTTTTAAAACAAGTTAGGATAATATATGCTGAAATTTAAATGCAGGGTATAATTATTCAGGAAAAAGTTTAGGTTTTTTCAAGATTAAGATTCAAATTGCCATCCAATCGTTGATTTCTGCCTTGGCCTTTATGAGAAAAGCGAATACAGTTAGATAGGGACGTATATGACTCAAGAAATTCTGTAATGTCTTCATAATGTAAGTCACAACAATTATTGAATTTTTATGTTCCGTGGATCGAAGATATTAGACCGATGCGAAAATCAAAATATCACCTACGCACTAAAGCCATCCTTTTTCCCATAGTTTTCTCATTTACGCCTTCACGGAAATCTCCCAATAGCTACCACATGTTTTCCTCATTCGGGAAGCCTTTCACTGGGTATACTTCGTGATTTTCGTTATGTTTTAGGCCGAAGATCTTATCGATGGTCAGTTTGAACATGTCATCGAGCATGCGAGGAATGAGCATTTTGAGACGGAGCTGCACTCTTCGATGGCTGGATTCGTATTGATTTCGATGAGCCACACCTTGTAGGCCTAGTCGATCATGAAATCGTAGCCGAACAACTCAAAGCACTCCTTCCTGCCGTTTATGTTGATTTTGCGACGAGCCGAGCACATGGATAGCCATATCATCTACCTGATCTTGGTCTGGATGCGGGTGTAGGTGGCATCATCGGGGAAATATTACTTCAATTCCGTGAGGGAAATTTGGTTGCCTGAAGATTCATCGTATTCATTGCAGTGCTTCTGAACTGAGTTGTTGGTGAGATGGATGAAGGGATTGGTGTGGTTGTCTGTTGAGTATTTGTGGGAGGAGAAACGCAGGTAACCCTATCTAAAGAAGTAGACTTCGTAGTTTTGAGTAAGCAATGCCCAAACTCTTATGTCGAATTTGCGCTACTTGACCAGCATGGGGCATTAGATGTACTTTTGGACGATGAAGCTCAACACACGTAGACTGCTTTGTTTGCCCTTATCCTCGTTTTCTATTCTGGTAGTTTTGTCTAAGATTTTATCTAAGTTTTCTCGCTACTTTCCTTGGTAATTTTGTCCTTGGACTATTCTATTTTCTTTAATGATCTATCTTCTATTTTCTCCTCTTTTTTTTCTTTGCTTAATCCCTTCTCTTCTTCCTCATCAGTGATAATCTTCATCGTCGTTTCTTCATTATCCGAGATCCGAAAGATATCTCCAATTCCTTGCTTATCTTCATAATCCTCCAATCCTTCGCCTTCATAGTACTTCCAAATAAGCTTCTAAAACTCGGAAAGATTGCTGAAGAGCGATACTCCTCTTCCTCTATTCATAAACGTCGGTTTTAGGATCCAAAGATAGGCATTTGATTTACTGAAAAATGTTTTTGGGCATGTTGGCTTGCAGTAAAAGTTTCCTTGTGATTTCTTGTGCAATTGCTGAGCTGAGAGATAGGGTGTATACTTGGTCCTTGGGAGCAGGATGGAGTGTACTTTAGGTCCATTATATTTATCAGGAAGATTGCGGTTATAAAACTTGATGAACCCGTGGAGGGCAAGATCCTCTTCGCCGGTGGTGAGGTCGATGATGAAGGTGGTGGGGATGTAGTTGAAGGCGTTGAGCTTGTTGGACTCGCAGAAGTTGATCATGTTCCACACCAGGCGTTGCTTGTTGGTGATCTCGCGGTGGAACTAGAAGTGGTTGAAACACAGACACTCCTTGCCCACTGGTGATACTTAAAACCGAAGAGTTTTGCGTCCATTTCAGCAAAATCCCTTCGTGATTGCTCGACTCCATGAGGCCTTTGCGTTGGGACAGGGCACGCTTGACTGCCTCGTGGTTGTTGCCTTTGCCGAGGTAATAGTACCTGGCGCCCTATCCCCACTCCTTGATGGGTTCCATCCTGGGTGCGACGTTGAAGAAGCTTTCTGCGGCTTCTTCTTTCTTGATGAGGCTTTTGGACTCGCGCTGTTTGAACTTGAGCGAGCCGTTGGTGTGGCCCTTGGGGGTCTTCGAGCGTTCCTCCGAGGACTGCTTTCGGAACTTGGATGTGTTCGTTGAGTTTTGAGAGCTCTGGAACATCACTATTATATTACAACGCGAACAAATAGCTGTGACACCCACAAATACAACCCCAATATGTAATGATAGTCGGGAAAAAGGAAAAGCGGGAGGCGAGAAGGAACCAAGCAAACAAAAGGAAGAATGAATAATGAATACTTAGATTAAATATAGCGTATGAATTTAGACGAAAATATATATTATGTTGGGGTTGGGGTTGGGGTTGGGGTTGGGGTTGGGGTTGGGGTTGGGGTTGGGGTTGGGGTTGGGGTTGGG
>NW_022205073.1:0-37657 GCF_008831285.2 Nymphaea colorata
CCCAACCCAACCCCAACCCCAACCCCAACCCCAACCCCAACCCCAACCCCAACCCCAACCCCAACCCCAACCCCAACCCCAACCCCAACCCCAACCCCAACCCCAACCCCAACCCCATAATTTTTAATTGAAATGTACACCACATTTTGATTATGAATAATATTGATATGGTATTAATATACGCTATTAGACTATTTCCTTAATAATAATTTATGAAGTTTTTCATCTAGTCTTCTTAGAAAAGAGAGCCCAACAAGGGACCACACATGTGCATCTGCAATCGCAGATTCCCCGATCGTGAATCCACCCTCGCCCATGCCTGGAGGGAACATGGAATAACAGAATCAAGGGGCTTCACGTATGTCGTCCAATCTCAAGATGGGTACTACAAGTTGAGATCCACCGACCAGGACCACCAAGGTGAGATGAAGCCTGAACCAACTGAAGAAACCAAGGAAGAAGCCAAGAAATTGAAGGCCAACGACCAGAGAAGGAGAGGACATTCAGACATCCTGCCAGCCTGCAAAAGAAGAGAGCTTTCCTCTGATAACCCACCAGTAGGACCTCGGCTACAAGAACAGCCCATACAGGAAACGATCCCCTCGCATCTGAGCTTCCAAACGTCCCTCCATGAAGAGAAGAAAGGGGGGGAGGAAATAGACTAGTAGGAAGAAGAGGAAGTAGCGATGGAGCCAGAGGCATACTAGCCAGCGGCGCAAAGGAGGAGGCGGGGGCGACCGAAGCAGTCGCAACCCCAAGCGCACAAGAGGAGGGCCGATAAGATGGCATCAGAGTTCGTGGTGAAGATGTTCTCAACCAACCTGACAAAATATGCGAACCCTCACACGCTGGACTTCACGTAGTGCCTTCGTCCCAAATATGCCACAAAGATGAGTCGGCAAATCGCCAAATACGTTTCTGAATGGAGGATCCAAGGTTAATACTGCATCCTAAGCCAGCAGCATTTCGACCAGATCAGGGACAGGATGATCGTCATGCATACGATAATCCTATGCTAGTAGTCCTACCGCGTTTGGAAACAGGTCCTACAGATCCCAAGCACAGAATATGTGCCATTTTTCAACCATTTCATCACTGAGTTCCTCCCCAACATGGCCATTCAAGACGATTTCAGGAAATGGATCAAAAACAACAAAGCGCAGGTGCTCACTGACAAGCTGAGAGTCCTGTAAGAAGTCAACATATTCCTGAGATGGTGGAGGAAGGACGATATCACCTCCAATAGCATCAGAAACAACATAAAGTTTGACTTTTCTGATTTGATCAAAACCGAAGCCATCAGATGCCCAGCTAAGACAATCAGAACGTTGCAGAAGGAGAAAGAGCCTAAGAGGATGGAACAAAAGGGAAAGAAAGAGCCTAAGAGGATGGAACAAAAGGGAAAGAAAGAGCCTGAGAGGATGGAGGATAGGGGAAAGAAAGAGCCTGAGAGGATGGAGGAGAGGGGAAAGAAAGAGCCTGAGAGGATGGAGGAGAGGGGAAAGAAAGAGCCTGAGAGGATGGAGGAGAGGGGAAAGAAAGAGCCTGAGAGGATGGAGGAGAGGGGAAAGAAAGAGCCTGAGAGGATGGAGGCGCAGATTAAGATGATTGAGAAGAGAGAGAAAGAGCCTATCAATATGAACCATCAAGAGAAGGTGAAGATGGAGCCAAGGAAAAAGACTGTCGTGGTGGAAGAGGAGCCAAGGTGGGATTGGATGAACTGGAAGAAGATTTAGCCTGTGGAAAAAGTGGAGAAAATGGAGAAGATGGAGAAGCTACAGCATGTGGAAAAGTTGCAACATTTGGAGAAGCCGCAGCGTGTGGAGAAGCCCCAACGTGTGGAGATGGATGTGGAGAAGGTGGAGAAGGCTGAGCGGGTGGAGAAGATCGATGATGAGTGATGGTTTGATATGATAGTGGTTGATATATTATGCTCATCAAGCCTTGGAGTAGAGTGCCTTATCGAAGAGAGTCGGTCCGTCCGATTTAAGGCCCTTCGTGATGGCATCACTGAGTCTCCTCGAGCTCTCCCGCATCTGCTATATCGTGAAGGGATCATCGCTCTGGAAGTACTTGGCGGGTCCTGAAACCTTTCCTGTCTGGTTATAGGCGAAGCGGTAGTGGCCGGGTCCTGAAACCTTGTCGTCGATTTCTATGGAGCCGTCGATGAGGATGATGTGGGTGTGCTCCAGGGTGTGGGTGCTGCCCTTGGGAACCTTGCAGAAGTCCACTTTCTCGCGAATGTGCGCCCAAATGTCAGGAGGGATGTAGGGGATGTCGATTTCCTTGGTGAGCTGCACGATCACTGGCAACATCTATCGGTATATTTGAGTCTCAAAGCTTTAGTTTTTGGTCATTAGCTCCTTGATGCGGATCAGCGGGAAACCGTGCAGGCAAGCCATCGAAGTAGCTGTAGCAGAGTATTCCACTTCGTTGCGATGCGCAATGTAGAGCTCACTGAGTCCGAGGAACTCCTTGGCCTTTAGGTTCCTCTTGTGGTAGACCGAATTGGGGAATTTCCACTCCTCATGCACTTCTCCCTTGGCCACGTAGAAGATATACCGCATGCGTTCGTAGCTGCGAACAATGGGTTCGTCTTTTTGGATGAGTCTTTCGACGCGTTCGGCCATGAGGGATTCTAGGTCGGCTGGATCGAGAAGCTGGAAGAGGGAATGGGTGGCGAGGAGGTCGGCGGGCGGGAGTTACTCGATGGCGAAGTTGTCGTTTTCGATCTGGCTGATGTTGTTTTCGATTGTGATGCGCATCTGGAAGTAAAACAGCTCGTCAACTCTGCCCTGTTTGTGGTTCTTCTACAATAGCTACAGTTGGTAGTTGAGCAGAGCGATGGAGATCTTGTTGGTTTGGATCTTCTTCATTATTTCTGGGAAGCTATTCTTTATCTCGGAGTCGAGGTATGCCTGGGCTAGCTTCTTATTGTGCATGGCCTATTCAGACAGAGCAGCTAGCACTTGTCTTTCGAAGGGGAATTTGCGTGATTATTGTTCGCACTCTTCGATGCCTTCGATATAGGTGGAGACGAGGTCGTAGAGAGAGTTGACTCGCTGGTAGATTTGGCTGAAGGCGTAGTGATTGACGATGGGGAATTGTCTCAGCCAGAAGACCATCGTGAAGAAAATGGTGCTTTGCTCTTCGGAGATGAGGTAGTCCCAACTGTTCATCGGTTCGGCGGCCATATCGAGATCAAGATCAACGCACTATGTTAATTTTTTGATGGTCTAGTCGCTGCACTCATTGTTTTAGAACTTGCGCCAGAAGATTCCCTTCAGGGCGATGCCGAAACGATTTCTAATCTCGATCATTGAATTCGTATCCAATTCTTCATTATCGATGCGTTCCTCAAGCAAGCCTTGCTCCAGTGATTGCATGGGTATTTCTTCTCCTTCCGTTTCATTGGGTTTTGTTATATGGTGCTTCAGCTCGTTGATGCCTGAAAGCTATGCAACTTTATCCCAGTTGGAATTGCACAAGTATTTATCGCTTTTGGTGGTTTCCACCTTTTCCTATAATTATTTTTTGCAGATTTGCATGAACTTGTTGAAGAGTTTCACCTTCGTCTCGCTCTTCACGCAAAGGCCGAGCCAAATGATGAAGGAACTGCAGGTGGGAGCGTTGATCATCAACGTCAGAAAGGCACAGCCTGCCATGTTGAATATACTTATCGATCTGAATTTTTAGGGAAGGAAATCGTTGGCTGCGAGGATCAAAGTGAAAGCGATGCCTACAGCACCACGCAAGCCACCGTATGTCAAGGCGAGGACTTATATCCAGCGAAGACCGTATCCTAGTTTTTTCAGTTTTGGCATGAAGACAGCAATGGAGAGGAATCGGGCACAGCACATGCAGACGTAGAGGGCACAGAGCATGAGAATCTCCTTCACTCCAATCAAGTCGATCAGTTTGGGATTGTTGAGGGATCGTTGGCCGACGATGACACCGCCAAGGATGAAGATGATTGTTTCCGCCACAAACACATAGACTTTCCAAATGTGGTGCACTCTTTCCCTGGCTTAGGAGGTGAACTTGGTCCTTCCGAATGCAGCCATGTACAATCCCATAGAGACTAGGGCCATGATGCCGCTGACGTGGATGCCCAGGTGGACGTACTCAGCTGTGAAGTAGAGGAGGTAGCAGCCGACGAGGGTGATGTTGTAGCACAGCAGAGGATCGTTCTTGAACAATTTGATGAGTTAAGTTGCCACGATTCCAAACAGCACTCCCAGGACCACTGCTCCTCCGGTTAGCTCCACGAACAAAAGCGAAATGCTTCCGATTCCCATACTGCCTCCTCTGCAGAGCTCCAAACTGATCGTGAACAGGATCATGCAGGTACCGTCATTCAGCAAACTTTATCCCTCGATCAAAGAGCTGAACTTCTTCGGCGCGCCTGCTTATTTCAGCAGAGCCAACACTGCCACTGTGTCCGTGCAGGAAAGGACCGATCCGAACATGAATGCCTGGATATAGGTATAGTATGAGTCGTCGTAGCCGATGATTCCCTTGATGGAGAGCATGATGATGAAGGCACTGACGAGGACTGAAGGGAAGGCTAAAATGAAGATTTGCACTGCTTGTTTCCTGAAGACGTACCAATCGGAGTTGAAGGAGCTCTCGAAGATGAGCGGCGGCAGGAAGATCAAGAGGATGCCGCGGGGGTCTATTCCTGAGGTTGCCTATATCGAGTCTCCGATGATGCCTAAGCTTTCGGAGAATTTTCCCATGAGGATGCTAACGACGAAGAGGGTGGGCGTGAAGGGGACGAACTTCCATATCTTTTGCAAGCTTTTGATGACGATGGCGACGGTCAGAGAGAAGAACAAGAACAGCAGGACCAAGGCGTCCTGGGTCATGTACCCCTTTATCATCAATTCAATATAAAAAATATCAGAAAATGGTTTCATAATCCCAACAATGCCGCCACCTGCCACCCCATGCCCAATGCCTCCCCAAAGGCTCTTGGAAAAGTGTAGATTAATCAAGAGTCCTCGAAGCATACTCTCTTGCCCTTTACCACCATCATCTCCTTTTCTTTGATGTCCGGCCTATACTCTAAGATAGCTAAAGCAATACTTTTGATCTTGTCGATGACTCGACTTTAGCTGAACTTTTTACCGATCTGGTAGATGTAGGAAGGAGGCTTAAGGTCCTATTCGAAGCGATTCCTCAGGATGTATTCGAAATATCGTTCGCCGTATATTTAGACCAATGGTCGATTGTAGTTAATCTCATTGAGGAGGGCAGCCTTGTCCTGGTACTCTTTTCTTTGCTCTGCAGCCCACTAATCCCTGTGGACTGTAGATTTGAAGCTGGTGGGTTTTGACGATGCGGGTCTAAAGACGCTTTCGGATTTGCCTGTGGCCTTGAATGTGGAATCCCTGTAATGGGACTTGACTGAGATGGAGTGAGGCATATAGGTGACATGCGATTTGAAGGTTTCTTCTGGTAGAGAAGAACGCAGGGGATGGGTGATTTCGCTGATGGGTTTATTGAAGATGGCATCTTGGTTCTCGCGATCGTCGTTGTCAGGTTTTTCCTTCCGGAAGCGGTTGTTGTTGAAGTTGGAGGAGATGTTGCGCTGGGTTGAATCTTTATTGCTTCGTTTGGAGTGCCTGCGATTCTCGTTCAATCTTTCCCGGCCTGCCTGTTCCATTTTCTTGAAGAGATCCATTCCTCCGACTGGTCTTTCGATGGTTTGTTCCAGGGCGTTGGGTCTTGAGGGCTGGTGTGTTTCTCGGAAGATATTGATATTGAAATCATCTTCTTCGTGGGTGGTTTCGCGGCCCTCCTCCTGTTTCTTGATGAGTTGGTAGGTGCGTTAGTGGCGAGCCTCTCGCGATTTGAGGTGGGTGCGGGTGGGGAAGAAGGATTATGATGTTTTCATCTGCGATTATTATACTATAGCTAGCAACAGCCAAATAAACTTCTATGGACTGGAAGGAAAGCATTTTTCGGAATAAGTGGCAGTTACCGAAGGAAAAGCCAATGGGAAAAAGGATATCAGAAATGGAAAAATGGGCTATTGGAAAATTAATGAGAGAAATGCGGTTTCACTATTCTATCTGATAGCATTTTCTCAGAGAAAATAATGAAGAAATTTTGATGAAAGTTGTATTTTTACATATTTTTCATAAGTATATGACCAATTAACTCCTCACAAATTCTTCTATTTTTCAACTTTATCCCCGGAGACTCCACTTTGCTCCTTGATTTTCGCCCTAATTTTCGAGTTCCATCCAAATCGCTCTTTACTTTACGTGAACTGATGAGGCGACCTATATTTGCATGCCATTTTCAGAGAGATATTCAATACATGAATTTACTGAACTCTAAATCATCCAAATAAAACCATCCAGGCAGAATGCAAATAAACTGCCATATCCATTTCCACAATACCCCTATGACCTATCCTTATTCCTTTCCCCCATTTGATTGCCCCCCAATAGTCCTTCTTCTCCATTTTTCTAGATCTGTAACTGTAGAACTATAGATAAGATATGTCCGGTGACCAGCATATAATTTTTATTGATGCAGAACTCGTTCATCTACCCTTCCAACAACTTTGGCAACCATAACAATACCAACTTCTACTTCTATAGTCGGTATGTGACCCAGGGCAACAACTGGAGCAGCTACGGCCTCCACCAGGTCGAACTCAGAAATGACTCAGACTCCAACTTGGAAGTCGTCGGATGGAAAATGAAAGAGGGAAGAGTTGAGGAGGACTTCAAGACCAACGTCGTCAGACCTGGACTCTTCTACACCGCCAGGTTGGTCCCCAACTCATGGGGCACCTACAAGTCAATTGTCGGGGCTTTGGTGGTGAAGGTTCAAGGAACCAACCAGTTCTACACTCTCGCCTTCGAGGATCCCTTCCACGACTACGTGAACAAGGGCTACAAGGGCCACATCGAGGAGGGTGATAACGCCGACCGCGCCATCAGCAACTTGAAGGACCACAATCCCAAGACCCAGCCCTGGGGAAAGTACGAATTCGCTGAGTTCGACGGCAGGGGAAAGACCATCCTCACCATCAACAACTTGCCCACCCAGAACCAAGGAAGGACCTACAGATGATCCATGCCTATCCTTTAAACATCTATATCCGTATCATGAATGGAGAAGAGAATCTTATGAAAGATCAATATAAATCATCTTAATTTTTGCTTCCTTAGCAGTGAGAGAATGTCTGCGAAACGCAGCAGATTGAATTTTTTAAATCTTCGGTAGATGAGGGTGAGATCTCTATTGCGGTAAAAGGTGAACAGCTTCTCATTGATAAAATAGACCAAATTTTCAATCGATATGTGTCCATTGCCCTGAATGTCTATCTACTATTATACGAATCTTTAGGTTTGGAGTTGTGTTATGTCATACCTTTGAGCTACGTTCTTCTTCCAGTAGTTCTACGAGGAAAGGTAGGCGTTGACTAGGTCTTGAATTGAGTATTCTTGGTAAGTTGACGAAAAAGTGCATTACTACTCTGAGGAGAGGGAGAAAATGGCTTTGATTCCGAGCTATCCCAGCTCGTAGCCGGCGTTTCTCATATGCTATGCGAGCAAGTCCCACTTGTTGCTGTTTTAGTAGGAGTTAAACCATTACTTAATGGTCAGGAATGCCTCGTCCAGCATAATTTGGTTATTCAAGCTAAATAAAAGCCTGTCCAACTATCCTTTATAGTTGCAGGGTGGTTATCGCTACATTGATTCGTCGTTGGTCGGCATTCCTGTTTCTATTTTCATCTTCTTATGAGCGTGTTTCAATATTTTGGGAACAGAAACCTCACGATTCTTGGTCACAGTATATAGCTGATCTTATTTTGAAATTGTGAACAGGATAGAGCAAGAAGCTGTGTTCTATAGAAGTTCGCTGTTCCTGCAAAGCGATCTGAAGACTTCACTGCGTAGCTCTTGAGAGGCTGCGAGTATATTGCTGATATCGCTATTTTAAGTAAGGAAGGGAAGGCTGCTCTTTGTTTTGGTGTGCGTGCTCAGATCCTTGGATCGGTTATAAACTGAGAATGAATTTTAATTTGTTATTTCGGATTTGGAGCTGTGCAAACTGAGTCTGTGTTGATGTTTTATCGATAGTTGCTCTTGGGAAGAGGAGGGAAACGATGGATATACCTAAGATCTCATCTATTATGGCTTGGATGATTTGTCTTGGATATAGTTCTGATTGATATGTGTGATTTTATGATTGATTTGGTGGATGGTCTTTGAGATGGAGTTGACAACTTTCGCTTTTTTGTGGAGTAGGGTGGTGTTGTGGAATAAGGAGCTGAGTTTGGGTGGTTGTTTGGATGTGAGGACATTGGTCATAAGTATATTAAATTAATACTAATAATTATTAACAACTTCCCAAATAACTTGCATTTTCTTCTGCTCGGCGGCCCATCCCAAAATAACACTTTTTCATATATCCTTTACGATTGGACAGCTAGCCTTATATGATAATTATGTGGCCAATGTAATCTAATGAATTATAATTTTTATATTGAATGAGAGTATTAGTGCTCGTCTTCTGTCTTTTGCTTGCCTTTGCACATCCAAATCACAGTGAAAACTAACGCAGCCTGCAGCAGGAATCAGCATAGCACTAGTAGCAGGGTATTGGTTTGTAAGGGAAGGAAAAAGCAAGCTCCAACCATCTCCTCTAGAAAAATAATGGAAGTAATATGGAGATTGCATAATAACGTGACAATTACGATATACGAACGAAGGCAACCATTGTGTTGGTTGTGGGAATTTTAGCTTTTTTAATTACCAAAAAATGGTGCCAAAATAAAAACAAAATGAATAGCACTTAAGAAAATTACAAAAAACATAAAACTAATTAAAAAGAACAACAGAAGGAAGAAGCGGATATCAGTCAGTAATGCCCAATAATTTTAAAATTCGACATCTAAACAATAAAATCAAAATACTTGATTGACAACTTCGGTCTGAGGGGTTCCAAGTTGAGCGAGACTTGTGCGCAGGCCATCATAGTCGTGCAGTGAGTATCAGGCCGGGTGGGCGGCCACTTTGATCTTATTTTAACAAATTTTCTTATAAACTATTTATAAATCACACCCATACTCTCTCACACATCATAATAATTCAGCTTGCCCACGTATCCCTGCCGTGAGGAAGGGGTGCGCTCCTTGAAGATTAGCTTTGATTTTGGAGTTTGCTTCGCCTCGGGACTTTCCTACTCGTTGTCCTTTCCCATCTTGCTTGCGGTCGAGAGGGCCTTCATTTCCTTGTTGGTGGTCTTGGCGGGGGTGAATTTTTCGAAGAGGGCCTTGCGTTCGTCCTCGAGGAGGTGGGCGAGGGGGGTGGAGGGGTGAGGGTCCTGGGAAGGCCTTGGTTTGGGTGCGCGGAAATGTATCTTGCTGCTGAAGCGCTGGTTGATGGTCCTGCGCAGGTTGAGCTCGATGGCGTTGAGGGACTTCAGGTCGAAGATGTAGGTTTGAGGCTAGGGGGAGGAGAACTGGTGGGTGAGGCCGTACATCAGGGGGATCCACTCGGAGGTATCAACTAATAATTGGCATGGGCACACGCTGCTCATATGGGAGGATCGACCAATCAATTTGCGAGAAATTGAGAGGGCCTATTTTTGCTGTATTTTTAATTGGATAAAAAAGGAATATTATATTTAAACGGCTAGTCTGGATGGGAAATGGAGATAGAGATGGGGAGGAAGGGATCACAGGACTGAATGGCGTGCGGGTATCTGGAATATTCTCTATCGTTTGGGAAACTGTATTTTTTATTTTTGTTGGTAGTACTCGCGGAGGTACTGATTGGCGGTGAGGTCGATCTGGGCAAGCTAGTGAAGTTGAAGGCTGAGTTTTTTGGCGGTGGTGTACTGCTTTCTACTCTTTTACAGGGATTCCAGTTGGGAATGGTTTCGCATTTTTATGCCCTTGCGGGACTGGAACGGCTTCTAGATTGGATTTTCCTGGATCGATGGCATCCTCAGCGGCTACTTTAGAGGACGGGACCATTTCAGACGCACCTTTCTCTTGTTGCGAGTCAGGTCGATACTCCGAAAGACATAACTGGGCGGAAGGTCAGGCTAGAGATCGTATTATTCTTCGAGATATTCGCTGGTTTTTTTAGGGGGTGTAGGTTCTTCCAATTTTCCTCTTTCTATTTTCTCTAATTTATTGACCCGCATTTCCTTTTCTTGCGTTGGTTTCTTTTATCCCTTTTCGAACTGTTTCAAATAGCTAAAGTATCGTTTGGGCGAGGGCGAGGCGTATTCTTCGTTTTCTTCCCACCCGCGATGGTCGATAAACCCTTTTTGGGCAATTTTATTGGATTATATCATATAATGAATGCATGTAAGCTGCACCATACCGATACAGAGGAATTAATATAAAGTAATGACGGATGGGTAGGACGGCATATAAATAATTAAAATAATCACCTTAAACGCTACCCAGTATGGATATCTCCGCCCAGGTACTCACGGTTGTGGATGATCTTTGTCTTAGTCTTTTCCCTCAAATTGATGAAACTCACCATTGGATCATGCTTCTGGATCTCTATGATGCTCCTCTTGATCATCTCGGATTTGTCTGGAAGCGGAAGATGGCACTTCTTCTAGTATTGCTACAAGTATTCTCGGAATTAGTTTATTGCGTCCTCCTTGGTCACTGGATTTACTCGGTCGTAATCAGTGGTAAGGTATAGTAATTTTTCATTATAATCCATGCCTGAGGATTGCGGTTCCTCATAGTACCTCTTGCAGATCTGCAGAGGAAACAGCACGATGACGATGGAGATGCCAAGGGAGATCCAGTTGATGACCAGGTTGAACTTGATGGAGTAGGCTTGGAAGTTGATGAAATACAGTTGGCCGAGGCTGAAGGCCACGAGCGACAGTTTGAGGATGAAGGTGAGCATGGTATTGACGGAGCTGGAATGGAAATTGGGCTTTTTGAAGCGGTACAAAAGGCGGTACTTGTTGGTGAGGTACATGAGGGTGAGGCCGATGGGGGCGAAGATGGCGATGATGGGCTGCACAGTCATGAAGAAGGCGGTGATGAAGGAAGTCCGGATGATGTAGGAGTACTCGTAGCCGAGCTAAAACTAGTAGAAGGTAAAGATTTTGTTGAGCTATACTTGTCCCTTCAAATCGAACAGTCTCTTCTACGGACTTGAGTAGTATTTCTCTCTCAACTTGAGCAGCATGTTGAAGGGATCGATGAACCTTCCGATGGGCAGCAGCATGTTGATGAGGGCGATGAAGAAGACGTTGGTGGCTAGTCCATTATTGGCGTATATTTATTGGTTGTTGATATAGGTGAGCAGTATGGGCACCACCACGCTATTGAGGATCTGACTGGCAGCGATTTTGAGTCCGATGCTGGCCTCTTCTTCGGACTTTATGTACTCGTTCTCGTAGAGCGAGACCAGGATGATGATGAACTATATGATGTAGTTGATGGTGGTGATCACCACTGAGATTAGAATGGAGACGTAGTATTCGTTAGTGATGGAGTAGCTGGTCAGGATGATGTTGATGGTGAGGGAGACGCCGATGAGCACTAATGCCAGGCCGAAGATAAGGATCTTTCGTATGATTTTGACGTTTTCGTCAAAACCGATATTTTCCCATTTGATCTCATCGGGTTCTGGTGCTTTAGTGATTTCCACATTGGGTATGGGGAATAGCAACCGATCATCTCTTTCATCGGTGCAGATATCCCAGACCTTGCTTCTCTCTCTATTCAATTTCTCTATTGTTTCTCTTGCCTTGGAGTACCTGAGGGTGACGAAGATGGTATTGTTGTCTTCAAGGTCAACGTTTTGGATATCTGATTTGAGGTAGGTGTTGGTGATGAAATCATAGAAGTTTTCATAGATTTATGTTCGTTTTTATTATTAGAGTTAGAAGTATTGGCTGTGTCTTCGATGGGTGAGCCACTCGGTGAAGAGACTTCTCTTCTTGGTTAGGTTCTCCTCGTTCATCCTCTTGATCTACTCCTGTTGCGTGTGCTGTTTGAATAGGGGATAGCCCACATTGACCTTGACAACTTCGAAGGAGATCTTGGATTTGATGATTTTTTCATAATCTCGGAAGATTTCATTGACGTTCTTCAGGACCTCATCCTGGGAGTGGTTGATGATCTCCTTGGGGACGTTCTTGATCATGAGTGTGAATTCCGAAGCAGAGAGCCAGTCGTTTTTAAGTTACAGTTCCAATTTGCGTTCCTTGTAGTATTTATTGGCCATGATGATGCCCCAAATGAGGATGTATATAAATCCCAGGACCGACTGGATGGCCAGTTCGTTCTTGTAGACTTCGTTCATTTGCAATTTGGAGCCGAGACCGATGCTGAAAGTGGAATTGACTGGCGGGGAGGAATTATCTATAATGAATGATATCGTGCGTACTGCTGGCATTGGAGTTGGTGATCAGCGCGTACAGCGAGTACAGGAAGAAACCGATGAAGAAAATGAAGATGTGGTACAGCAGACTCAGGAAATACAAACGCACGCCTACCCCCACCTTGATGTTGTCCAGGTTCGAAGCGTAGCTGATCTCAAATTGGTTCACTATGTTGCCGCAACAGGGACAGAGCTGCAGCTAGTTTGCGTCCTCCGTTAGAGAGAAAGTACGTTGTTGTTGAGCAATTCGATGAGTCTGCTTTGTTGGGTGAGTAGGTCGAAGTTGCCGAGGCGGTTGGCTTTTCTGTGTAATTCTGCCTCTTCGATGGTGGGGTAGGCGAGTATGTCGACCAGTATCTACCCCAGTTCGTACTTGTCGTTTTCGTCGTTGGGGTTGAGCTGGATGCCCAGTTATTAAAGAGCGAGATTAGTTTTTCTTTATCGCTACATTATAACTAACTAAAATTATAGAATATCGTCGCCCTTAAACGCAAGGAGGCCAGCCCAACCGGCAGCCAGGGACTGCAGGGGGAGCGCCCGTGGAGGAAACTTTTGCGGGTTTTGTCCGGGGGCAAGGGGGCTATTGTGAAGCTGGGGGATATTGGGCAAATGGAAATAAGATATTCTTCTACTGCATGAAATACAGTAATTGAAAAAAAATAAAAAGATGCTTTTGGAAAAGAGGGGAAATGATGAGATGAATTGATACCCATGAGGAGAATGTTGTGATTTGTTTTTCATCGGTTTCAACATTGATTTTGCATATGGATTGGCTGTTTATTTCATCTTAATATTTTCATCTTGAATAGGTTGCCTCTTCAAGCTCTTATAAAAGTACACAATTAGGGATTGAATTAAATGATGATTAATACAATAGTTAAATATATGCAAAATACAAATCCTTTCCCCTTTTTCAAAATTCCCATATTCATTTTAAGCCCCAGTCCAAATCCCATCAAATAATCCCTATTGAGATCCTTATATTAATTCTAAATAAACTTATTGGCAAAATGAACCTGCTGGACCACCTGCGAAAGCGAAGCTAGCCTGCCCCAACTCCCCGCAACTAACTCTACTCCTCCCGCCTCCCTCCCCTCCACAAAAACACACACCATCTCGAAAATCATCGCAATTCCACACCCGTCAAACATTCTGCCTCTCCCAAGTCCTTCTCCAGGTACGCGCGCTGGGACTCTCTCCCGCCCATCTACGAACTCAAACGGAATAAAATACTCGACCTCTAGCCCAGAAAAAGCTAAGTCATCGAACAACTGCTGCTCTCCAAACATGAAGCCACCAAAAGTTCCCACAGCCACAGGAACAAGACTTAGATGTCTGCGTACAGGAAGAAGTACCTGTTAAGCCAGCGTTCGAGCAATCTGATAAATTTCGAGTAGCACCGTATGAAGCCGGTGGACAAATACTATAAAAAATTGGATAACATTCGTATGGCATAGCGTCTATTGACTATAAAGCCGTCTCCGGGTCTGAACAGGGGCACGCTTAAAAAATTCTATCTCTAGCAGCGGAACTACAGGTCGCAGATCAGCAAGAATTGCGACTACGCGAGGCTCAAGAATAGGAAGAAGGAGGCGAAAATGGTGAAGGAATGGTTTTTTTGATTTATATTATTGTGGATAGCTTTATTAATGCAGAAAAAGATAGAGAAAAAAGAAGAGGCAACAGTGGAGAAGAAAAAGATAGAAACGAGACCTGTGCACAGTTTCCACCAAAAGCGAATAAGCATCCTATCCGTCATGGACAACCTATAGCAACCCTAGAGGCCGAGGACATCCGCCCCACCACCCACTATACCTCATGCGCAATAGTCCAAGATGAGGAGAAGGATCGAATGATCAAGGAGCTACAAGAGTAAATCCTCCAGAAAAAACTACGAAACGACATGATCCAATAGGCCTTCAGCCGACGCCACGAAACGGAGCTTTCCCTTTCCACCTACCCCCCAAACCTTCCATATTGGCCCAAGGATGCAAGATCCTCGCCTCAGCCAGCAAGCCCTTCAAGCGTCATCTCTTCCGCACTCTCCAAGCAATCTTAAACTGCCGCCGGTATCAAAGGAAAGGGAATAAAGCTCTTGCTGATCTGGGTGATCAGTTGGGTGACGCACCTGTTCAGTTTCCTCTCGAGCACGCTGATCAAGAAGTGACGAAAATAGGGGTGATAGTGAATCAATAGTAGATACTTTCTTCTATCTCCTACTAGCGGATGATGGAGCTGAAGCAGGAGGACTATCGGTTGTTGTTTTAGGTCAGCCAGCGATGGATGGTGGCAGTGTCCTATATACTGGGTTTCTTTTGAAGATTTGCCGCTACTATTTACGGATCACCGGCTCGCTCTTGCTCTATGGCAGGGATTTGTTCAACGTTTTTTGCTATTTTGGAAGAGGAGGCTTTGCGTTGTCCTTTTTTTATGGGATCCGCTTTTCCCCTTTGAGCTCCTGTTCGCTTTACAAGCCCAGGACGATGCTGCTGAAATCATACTGCGTGTCGTCTCGTTTGAAGATGGGTTTTCTCTCCTTGTCGAGGGATTTGGTGCGCGAAACTTTGAGAGTGTTTTGATGGTGGTATTTGAGTATTTGCATTTCAGCTTATATCTTCTCCAATCTTTCCGTAAGCTCATTCAGCTGTGCCACTTTTTGCTGTTCGTATATTCGCTTGATTTCCGTCCTGAGGTCGATGATGTTGCGATCGATGGATTTGATTTTGTTTTCGAGTTAGATCTTGATGTCGTCGAAGATGAGGTAGACCTCGCTTTGGACGATTTCGCGGATGTATTATTCCTGCTTGAAGAGGGCGGAACCGGCGAAAGTGGTCCCCGTGTTGGAGAATTTACCCGACATTCCAATATTTAAATATATTGCGATAGTATAGGGCGGACATTCCAGTTGGGGGTAGGATAGGATGGGGTAAGCTTTAATAATGGGATATGGATGATGTGGATTGACAAGCAATACATGAGTTGACAATCATTGGGCCTTGATTTTATTGTTCTTCTTCTTGGGTGGTTCATCGTCCTCCTCGTCTTCCTCCTCGATGTCATCCAAATCTCCGTAGTCTCCAATGGTCTCGATGACTCCGAGGTAGTATCAAGGGACTTGGGGACGAGTCTTCGTAGATGGTCTGGGCGATCTCATACTGATTCTCGAGTTCCTCGACGTCCTGGCCGTCATCTTCGTTTCCTCGGCCTCCTCCTCTTCGCTGTCGATTTCTACGTCGAGGAAGAAGTTGAAGAAGGATTTCTCCTTGACTTCCTTGGTCTTCTTCTCTCCGCCTTTCTTCTTGTTCTTCTTCTTGACGATCTTGATGGTGATGTTCTTGCCCTCCTTCCAGGCGATCTGGTCGCCGGAGCTCTTCTTGATCACTTCTCCGTCGAGTTCAAACTCCTTGTGCAGTTTGGTATTGGTGAACCACTCATTCTCGCTGAAGGTGAAATCCACCCACAATTTCTTGAGGTCCTCGCTCTTGCCCGCCTCCACCTTCAGCAGGTGCTTCAGCAGCGGCTCGTCCCTCTCCTCCACTTGCTCTCCCAGCACATCGCTATTCGTGAAGACCTTGAGCCAAAACTCAGGGATGCGCTCGTTGGTGAAGTAGTTGTGCTTATTCTCCTGCTCCTGCTCGGTCAGCAACTCGCCGATCTCCTGGAAGTCGGCATCCGAGAAGTTGTGGCTGCCGGAGACGATGTTGTTGATCTCGTCGGTGAGGGGGGAGAAACGTTCGCGGAAGGTACGCTAGATTGCCTCAATCTAGCCCTCGAGCTGCTTGTCCAGACGACGCTTCTCAATCAGGTAACCGTTCAACGCGATCGCCTGCACCTTCTCACCCAAAGACGGAAGAGCCTTGATCTTGTTCTCCACCTACTACTCAATGTCGATCTGAATTTAACAGGGAGTACCTCGTCCTCATCGTCGCCGCAGTCCTCTGAGCAATCGTCAGCGCACTCCTCCACTTCCTCTTTGGCCTTCTTGTCCTTGCCTCCCATCAACAATCCAAATTAATATAATAACGCCAAACCGCAATACTCTTATTTATTATCAACCACCCATTATTGGGCGCAGAATTGCATATCACTTGCCTGCGTTGTAGCCCATACGGGGCTTGCAGGTATTTGGGTTGTGATAGAGATGTGAATGATAAGATGGCTTGGATCATTTTCCTTTGTAGTCGGTTTCCCGATGGGTGAGGCTGTACTGGTAGAGGTTTTCTAGGACTTTGGATGCGTGTATGGTGACTGTTTTCTGGGCTAGGGTGGTCTTGAAGGATGTGATATTATTGTATGTGATTTGGATTTAATTGAGGACCTGCTGCAGGCAGTTGACGTTGATGGCGTCGTTGATGAGTCCTTCCCACTTGTTGTAGCTCTTCTGGAAGGATTACTCATCGGCAGGTACGGTCTATTTTTGGGCTTCCTCGATCTATTGTCTTAGTTTTACCATTCTTTCAGGAGTGTAAACATTGTTTTGCAGATATAAAAGCCCATCCTTAACGTGAGATTAGATTTTCTCGTCTACTGCTTGCTGGAAATCTTCAAAAGATTCTATCCGTTATGTCTTATCGTAGATTACTAACTGTTTAGTGTCATCTTTTTTGGTGAAGCCAAACATAAACTGGCTAATGCTCCTTTTGATTCCCCCCAGTTGACGAGTAAGTTTAATATAGAATTATTGCTGATTATCGAATCCTTATTTGATTTGCTAGCTTTTGCTACCGTACTTATTGACGCATATCTTGTAGAACTGGCTATACTTCACGTACTTGTATGCTTCCTTCTTGAATTCTGCCCTTTCCCATGCGCTGATGATGCCTATCACTTTTTCCCTCACCTCTGCATGCATCCCCTCTCTCCAAGGCACGTTCATACTTATTTCAATCGATATTATATCATCCATATGTCGCAATAGAAGGGTCGCAATCACATCATCCGAAGATATACTTGACCCTGCTCACCTCGCATGGCTGTTTGTTCTTGTCCTCTGCCTCGATGTGCAGCTATATGGAGGTCTTGTCCTCTCTGCTCTGTGCGATGAGGGGAACCTTTTCTATCAGGAAGTCCAGGTATATGTTCTTCTTGGAGTTCTTGTCGTAGAGGTCCAGGTTCTCGCAGCGGATCTTAGTAACCGTGACCTGCTCCATGTAGTTGAATCTCTCGATGATCTGCGCCACCTTCTTAGGGCCCTCGATGATGATAATCGTCCACTCGTTGCATATCGACGGCACCAGGGTGGATCCGGGGCGTGGCTTGAAGGGAGTAGGGGCGGGACAGTCCACGAAAGCGATGCGACCGTCGATCATGTCGATTTCGATGTTGTTTAGCTTGCCGTATACGCTCTCGAGGATGGCGACCGGGAGGAGGGAGTTTAGGATCTGTCCGATGAAGGGGCAGGGCTTTAGCTTTCGGAAGTAATACTTGTAGAATTTCTTCGAGCTGAAGTCCTCGTCAAGAGAGACGGATTTGGCGTGGATTTGGCTGCTGTTCCATATGAGTTTGACGGTGTGTTCCTTGCGGTAGAGTTCGTTGAGTGAGATGTAGGGGATGGTGAGTGAGTTCCCCATGGCTAGTTTGGCGAAGGCAATATCATACTTTTCCTTCTGCGTGAGTTTGGACTAATCGAAGGTGGTGCTTGCGAACTGGTTGAAGTAGTGGTTGACGTCTTCGACCTTGGGTTCCTTTTTGGTGTAGAACCAGGAGAGGAGTGCGTACATGGAGCGCAGGTACTCCATGACGAGCGGGTCTTTGATGTCGAACTGGTTGAGGGGGAAGATCTCGGTGAAGATGTACTTGCACATCTTGACGATGTTCTCGGGCTCGATGAAGGAACTGTCCTCCAGACAGCAGATGATCAGCAGGAAGATGTTCCGACGGATCGGCTACATCTTCACGCGGTCGATGTACACTCCTCCGATCTTGAAGAAGCAGCGCACGTCCTCGAAGATGTCGATGAAGATCAGTCTAAACTAGTCTAGCGATTTCTCCACGCAGGATTTGTAATCGACCAGTTCTTTCTTCAGTTCCTCGCTCTTGTAGACTTCCTTGCGCTGTTTCAACTGGGACTTATTGGCTGCGCAAATCTTCATGATTCCTCCCAATTCGTTGATTTCGGAATCGAGGATGTCGATTTGGTTCCAGATCACATTGTTGTACACGTATTCGTTGAGCTTCAGCGAGGTGTTGATCAGGATCTTTATCTTCTTCCAGACGTCGCTCAGCAGCACGTCGTTGGAGAAGGAGAGAGAGCAGGGGATCGTCTAGGTTTTCTTCTTCTTGAAGAGCTCGTTCGCCACTTGGAATTTTATATAGGCCTTTAGAGAAAGCCCGTCGTTTTACTTGGTCTAGTTGATGCTCTCCAGACCGAACAGCACCACACGGTTACGCTAAGCAATCGAGCAGGAATAGAGCAGGTTCAGCAGCTCCAAGCTTTGATGCCCGTCGTCGACCACGCCCACCCTAAATTAATTCATATATACTGCAGTTGTGCCAATTTCTAGAGGGTGCTGGTATCGATGATATTGGTGATTGTATTTTCCACTTTTTTCTTCACTTCGAAGGTGATCTTGTTGGACCAGTCGATGACGAGCGGACTGTTGATGGGCCTATACTTGCCCGTGCATTTGACCACCTATAGGGAGATGGTGGCAGCGAGCAAATTGACCAGGGGATAGAAGCTGTATTCGCAAATCTTGATGAAATCTCTTGCTCTTTTTTCTTCGTATTTTTGGTTTATCTTCTCCGAGAGGATCTTCAGCAGCGACATGGTCTCTTCCTCATTGGCCTCGTCGAACAGGCCGGGGATTTTGCTGTTGTTTTGGAAGAAAGCGATGACTGCTTTGGCGAAGAGCATGACGTCGGAATGCCTCTTGACTAGCTGGTCCTCCAGTGAGGCGAATTTGATCTTCTCGACCAGGTCTACCTTTTCGCAGATGCCGCCCTTGATATATGTCCCGAAATTGCGAGTATCCTCCACGAAGAATGAATTCTCGCTGATGACGGTGACCGGTCGAGCATCGTAGTTGATATATTTCATGCCCTAGACGTACTTGATGACCACGAAATCGCCAGTCTTGTAGCCGTGGGGCGAGCAGGTGGTGACTCTTCCCCGCTATTCGTTGGTGATGTTGCTGATGCTATTCTTGGGGAACTATATTCCGGAGTTGAACATTTCCCACTCCTCTCCGAAGTCAGTTGCAAATAGGCCGAAAAAGCCCATCTGGAGCGCATACATCACCACTGTTTTTGAGTTCTTTTGGGAACGGATAAACTTGTCGATGCTCATCACCCTACCGATATCATACACGTCGCAGAAGATAACCACGTCGTACTTTAGACAGTCCTACTCAGTGATCTCGGTGTTCAGCTTGTCCACGTATACCTTGTTGTTGAGACGGTGGCATAGCTATATCAGGTGGTCCGCTCGCGTCTTCTTACCGATGTAGTCTTTGCCGAAGTCTGACTTAGAGATACGGTACGGAAGGTGTTGTAGCAGTCTTAGAATTTTATCAGGTCTGGATCGTGGAGCGTGATTAGCTGAGGAGACAGGATGACCAGATTGGTGGTCAGATCTGCGCCGATCTTTATCGAGTGGGGGGTACTTTGGAGAGTCCTTATATGTAGATTTTCATTTTGCCGAACTTGCGGAGGGTGGTCCTTCCGAAGACACTGAAATTTTCCTTTAGATTTTTTTCCATCAACTCTCAATATTATCTTATGTCAGATTTTATTAAAATAATGATGGGTATCATATGAGAGGGGGACGAGGAGAGTGGAGAAATGGATGAGGATATGGAAAAAGGATGGAGAGTAATTGGCTTTAGCGGATTGGCAAAATGTTTGAGAATAAATATCAGGATGTATGGATCAGAGTTGAATGTGGTTGTCGATATTGAGTAGTTCTTTATGTTTGATGAACTCTGGGAAATTATGTGAGTTCCTTCTAAGATTATTTTCTTTGTTTTTCCTATTGCCGTAAATTTCGCACTTCACGCTTGCCAATTCTTCATTGTTGTTTCCCTTGAGTGACTTCATGAGGGTCCTCACCTTCAGCATGTTGATCTCGCTGTTCTTGTTCTCCTCGTGGATCTGGCTCATGTACTGGTGCTTCAGCAGCACCATGGCGCCCTCGATTTCGCGGTTCTTCTCGGTGATGCGCGTGGAAGTGAACTCTTTGGAGTAGGGACGGGTGGGATCCAGGAAGGGGAAACACTTGGGAGTGTACTTGTAGGGGTCTTATAGGTAGTAACTCATTTTTTAATATTAAAATTATCGATATATGCTTAGCATTTGTTGAACATATATAGGGGATTAATGGGAATCAATGGGGTTTTTGATTGGCTATTGTTAAGACTGTAATAGAGCTGGTTTTTGCCTGTTCTTCCATGTTGTTGCCAATCAAGTAAATGAGCCCGATGATTTGTATCTATTAATCGTTTTGATTCAACCAAATACAAGGAAAATAGTATATTAAAAATGAAGGAAAATCGATCATATTTTTCCGTCTATGGATGTATTTATGATTGATTTATTGAAGGCAAAATATAATGATGAATCATTCCTCGTGATTGATGGGTCGATTGGTCTGAGGGGCTTTACAGACAGGACACTTGGCATTTTTTTCCAGCCATTTGATGATGCATTCCTCGTGATACATATGTTTGCACTTCAGCTGGATTATCCTCTAGTCCTGCTCAAATTAGCAATAGCATATCGTGCAAAGATCCTTCTATCCTGTTTCGTTTCCAGGCTTGTACTTTATCTTTGTGAGCTTTTTCAACTCATCCTTGGTTAGGCCCTGCTCTACCTCGCCCGACCTTAGCGCCATTAGCTCCAACAGCCGGAAGAAGTTGTTAAAAGGACTTCCGTTCCTGCCGAACATTTACTATCGACCGACATGCCTAAAGGAAGGCTCTCCTTATCTATCGTAGGTCTATCGTCTGATCATCCCGCCACGTCCATCAGACTCTTCGATTATGGTCCTTCCGTTTATGGTCTGGATGCGTCTGAAGATGGGCTGTCTTCCGCCAACTCCGCTCCCGAACTGGTTTCCTCCAAAGATGAAGTTGAAGTTTCCGAAAGGATGGTAGTGCTATTCCTCTTCCTCAGAGTCAGCGTCGAAGTCCGGAAAGTTGCGAGGGTCCTACTAGTGGATGTGGTTTGCATGCTGGGGTGGGTTTCTGGCATCGCATATTTGCCTGTGTTCGCTCATGAGGGCTTCGGGGAAGGTTTGCCCGCAGTATGTGCAGGGCTCACCGCGAGCAGGGCATTCATTTGGATGCGTGTCGAGCTAGAGAAAGGTTTGCTTGTAACCGCAAAAAGAGCAGGGAATTTTATCTTCCTCTTCCCTCCTGGCCTGTTCGTTGAATATTTTCTTTCTCTCAGGCTCTGACTACCTCCGTTGGCTCACGTTGGGCCTGACCTCTTCGTTCCTTGCTGGTCTGGTGTGGCTGTTTTGAGGGGGTCTTTACTACTTGATTTCGTTTTCCTCCCTTCTGACTCGGCTGGACATCAGCCCGCATCGTGCTTCATGTAGGAAGTAATTGGATGCGATGATTCTCCTTCCGCAATGTTGGCACATGATTTCTGAGGCGTTGGTCTTGCTATTTTCCATGTATCTTCACTCTTAAAAGTAATATAATAAGTTTTGTTGGGGTGTACTTAATAAATAGTCTAGAATATTCTCGATCAACTTAATTTATACCCCATCATATTGTCTAATTTAGTCTATTTACCTATTTTCCATTAGTGATACTTATAGATTTGGCATCCTTAGCCCGCAAAGATTAGATAGCTACTTGAAGCTACTCGATTAAAGCTGAACTCTTAACAGAGTTTAGCCAATATGTGACTTTTAGGCAACCGCTTACCCTATATAATACTTATACTTAATAGTGCCCACCTATGGATTCAAAATCCAATCATCGTCCCAATAAAACGTTAAATCTTATCCTTGGAGAAAGGCAACAACAGCAATCCTCACTTCCAAGGTCTTGGTGGTGGGTGCGGGAGGGATCGGATGCGAGCTGATAAAAAATCTTTCCAAATCCGGCTACAAGGATATTACTATCCTGGACTATGATAGCATAGAGATCACCAACCTCAATAGACAGTTCTACTTTCGCAAGGAACACATCGGAAAGTCAAAGGCGGAGACAGTGAAGACAGTCCTTGAGAGGATGGACCCTTCGATCAGGATCAATGCCATTAATGCCTCCATATATGACCAAAAGTTCAACTTCTTTTTCTATAAGGATTTCCATCTAATCTTCAGCTGTTTGGACAACATGAGAGCGCGTGAGCATTTGGCAGCTCAAGCAACCAAGCACGGCAAGCCCCTAATCGACGCTGGAACCATGTCTTACTTTGGACAGGCCTACAGCTCCATCCGATTCAAGACCAGCTGCCACAACTGCATCCCCACCCACTCCGAACAAACTCCTGCCTTTTGCACCATCAGGAGCCACCCTCAATTGCCAGTCCACTGTGCCACCTACGCCAAGAATTTCTACGATTCCTTCTTTGGCATCAACCAAGCATAAGCCCTCAGCGACAATCTCAAATACGCCAAATACGTCACAACGGACCAGCTTACAGATGCGGAAATTTAATCGATAGGGAAAAGTCTATTCGAGGAAATGTTCAATATCGGCATTCATGATATTGATCTCTAAGGGAATAAGATAGACTTTGTTAGGAAGCTTAAGGCAGAATAGGCTGCAGCGTTAACGTAGACGCTTAAAAACCCATCCAAATCCACCTTTGACGAATAGGAACACAAGCGGCATTTATGCACTCCTTACGATGAGGAAAAACTATGGTCCATTTCTTAATACTACCGCAAATTCATGACCAGCACGTCCAATCTCCTGCGACGTAAGCTAAAACTGGATTCGCCAGCATCATTCGACAAGGATGATGAGGATTGCATGGCATTGGTGCTTTCGATCACCAACCTCAGGACTTACAATTTCATCAACGAGGAATCATAGCACAACAAGCATAAATATCTCACC
Organism: Nymphaea colorata; assembly: GCF_008831285.2. Classification (NCBI taxonomy): domain Eukaryota; kingdom Viridiplantae; phylum Streptophyta; class Magnoliopsida; order Nymphaeales; family Nymphaeaceae; genus Nymphaea; species Nymphaea colorata. The sequence continues at coordinate 23,417 of NW_022205073.1, forward strand.
TACTACCAGTGCAAGGATCTCATCGGGAAGGTCTTCCCCGCTATCGCTTCAGCCAACGCCATAGCTGCTGCCCTATAGGCCAGAGAGGCAGTCAATATCCTATCGGACCAAATGGGGAAACTAAGGTACATATCCTTCGGCAATAGGAGCGACGAAAGGATATCACCTTCCTTCCAGAGCGGATCCAATCCCTAATGTCGCATCTGTTCCTAAAAGGTCATCTACGCCGGTGTCGCTTGCAATATGAACGCTACAACTTTTCGGCAGTTGTAGGCCTTCACTGCCTGCAATTACTTCAGCAGGAATAGGGATGTCACCTGTGGAGCCATCACCATAATCCGCTACTCCAAAAAGGAAACCAGCAGAACAGGGAAAAGCTGCTCAACTTCATCCCTGAAATGATCCATAACGGAGTGCTTTAGCTTTCCTTCCTGCCTCAGCTCGAAGAACCGCAATATGTTGTCCATGTTAGCGTCATTCATAACGAGCATTAGGATACGATCAGAAGGATCGAGGAGAATAAATCAAGAGCGTATTATTCAAACAGCTCAAATCGTATTTCAGAAGAGCAAGGTCGGAGATGGCCAATAACAATTACTTCTAACTTTAGCTTAACGGAGGGTTCTAGCTTTGACCATACGTGATAGCTTCTATATATCTGAATGAAGGTGATTCCGAAATGATTTGAAACTTATAATTTGCAATGTAGGGCCAAAAGGAACGCTACGATCCGCGATTCTACTTCATCACTCTAAACTCTCTAAAATTCCACAAGCAGCCCACCAAGGACATAACCCTCCAGTTCCGCCTGGGCAACAAGACGTCAGAGAGCAGGTACAAAATCGCAGAGGACCAGATCTGGCAGATCGAGAACGGCTTTGAGGTGAAGTAGACGCGGATACAGTAGGAGGTGCACATCTTGAAGTACGGAGCCGAGGAGTTTTTAAATATCTATGTGAAGACAGGAACCACACTCACTGGCTATTCACGAGTATTGCTTACACCCATCTTCGAAAAACCGCATGCCAAACACAATATCAACTCTATCCTCTTTGAGAACATCTTCCAAATAGGTTAGAAGAGGTAGTAGGTTGCTCCTTCCGCGTAGCTTAACTTCGACATCTACTTTCAGTTTAACTTCTAAGGGAAATTATAAATAATCCCCGTCTCTGCTTCCCTCGAGCGCAACATTGCGCAAATCGGCGAGATGAAGCCGAAGGTGCGTCTGGAGATGGAAGGAGTGAGCTGGTGCTCTCTGCCAGCCGAGGGAGGCATTCGTCCGCACTGGTCCGGCCACTTCCACTCCAACCTGACCGAGGACCAGGGGATTATAGACTCCATCGAGGAGAACCTGAAGAGCAATAAGCTTGAAGAGTGGGCGAGGCTGCTGAAGATCGCCGCTAACACCCTCGGAATCACCTCCTAGGACGAGAGCAATCCTCAGAGGGCGGAGCAATACTTCGATTGCATAGACTTCTAGATGAAATGCGCTGGCAGTTATCTCAACATCTAGATACTTTCGGACCCCTTCCTCGGATCAAAGCCAGACATAATCGGCACGGCTAGGATAAGGGTGGAGGATGAGGGACTGCTGAAGTTCCCTCAAAAACCGCACGAAAAGATCTTCCAGAAGAAGTTCGTAAAGCTCTACCACGAAGACACGGTTTTGAACACGAAGCTGGATGCGGAGTGTTGAAATTGTATGTCCGATTCGTATTCGATAAGGAAAAGATAATCAATAAGAACTTGCGATACGCCCTTATGTGAGGCAACCAATCATCAATACTCTTTATCCAATCCCAAAGCGTCTTATTACATTACATCCTTGCATTTTGATTGGGGTTACTGAATCACCATGCGTTATTAATAATCTAATCATTTTCCATGTCCTCCAACGCGCCCATCCTCAGTCGCGACCAGATAGAAGAGGTCAGGAGCATGGTGCATGGCATTCTCGAAGAAAACACCCGCATTATCGATGACGTGCTCAGCTAGTTGGTCGACGTTGAAAGCACCAACATCTTGGGTATGCTCTTGTCGATCTAGGACTCTATAACTTGGTGGTCGAACAGTGGCAGAAAAAGCAAAAAATGTCGATAACCTTTGCCATTTCTCGCGTATAAGACCCCCCACGTAGTCACCATGCTTGCCACTGTCCAGCTCCTCTGGGACCAGAAATACCAAAACGAATAACAACTGAATCTAGCCAAGACAGATGCGGAAGCCTGCAGACACAGAATGAAGAACTTAAAGTAATAAATAACAATACAGGCAATGAATGAACAATTGAGAAAACAAATAAAATTAGACCAGGATCACGAATCCCCAAAAGTATAACCCACTGATAAAATGGAATAGCTTGTGAAGTCTCAGAGCTGCATTGACTTCAGGGATCAGGCTGGGCAATAGTAGTAGCAAATAATAGATAAAAAATGCGGAAGCAGTCACGGTGAAGCCATTCACCACCCCTAGCCGGCAGGCCTGCCATCCGAGAAATCGAGTGAGGTTGAGGCTCTGCTTTCGGACAAGCTGAAGTTGCAGAGATAGTTGGAGTAGGCGATAGAGTAATCGCAATTGACGCGGATGTAGCTGTAGCTGGCTGAGCTGGCGATCAAGGACGCCCTCGCCTACAAGAGCTCCTACCTCTCTCTCCTGCAGAACAGCGCCAGCAGGATCTCCGACAAGAGCAGGTCCCTCGATAACATCGATTACCTCAATGGGGAAATCGAGTGCCAGTCCCACATCGAGGACAGCTTCAGGAACGAAGCCAGGACCTACTTCAACGTCGAGCAGGAGGACCAAAACAGGCACAAATAGGCAGCGAACAATGGAGGAAACGGGAGGGGTGAACATGGAGAGAAGAATAATAAAGGATATGATGAAAAAACAGGCATGAAGAGTGCAGTGAATCCCTTCAAAAAGAAGTCGTTCAATGTAGATCGCGACGAAGTATTGCAGTAAGAGGAGCACAGCAAGACCATCGACCAGATCAACGACTCCACCATTCCTCCAACGACGATTTCGAAGCCTACCGCCCATAGTCGCAGATAGTCGACGAGAGGAGGGTCAACGAAATCATCCAAAGATTCAAGCTAAAAAAATCAAAAATATCCGACCGCCAGTAGACAGCCTAATAGTCGCTGTAGGCCTAAAACTCGCTCTTCAAGCCAAAGGCAGTCTCCACGATCGACCACAATCCCAATCCCAAGCGGAGGCAGTAGGCCGGTTCGGGCGAATCCTCGATCAACAAGTTCTACAATTCCTCACTGCGAAGGTGGTTCGGAGCAGGATCAAGCGCAGGTGAGTCTTGATTTTATATTCTCTGAGTACCACTTGAGCCCATTGCATAAAAATAACAGCTTTCATAATCATCCCATTCTCCATATTTATAACATCGAAGAAGAATATGCTCGCCAACGATACCGCCCAGCATCTCCGCTAGGCCAGGGACTACATGTACTCCATCGCCAACGAGGGGCTCGACGTCAGTGCGCTCTACATCACCCAGGCCTATCTCACGGTACCGCTCCTCACAATTAGAAATTGCAGGCCAGTCTGAAACCCTGCACTGCCCTCCAGGCGCTGTTCCAACGGGAAGACATTTAAGCTCTTGTGGAGATTTGCGGCAGTGGATCGGGCCTTCCCGGTCAGTCCTATAACTAACGTATTATTAGCGAGCCATTATTAAAATATTTTAAAAACACGACCAGCCACTCAGCCTCCATTGCGACCATTCCCCCCTGGAAATATCCCATTTGGTCAATCGGATCATCGATTCCCTCGAAGAATGGGAAATAATCACCACAAGGGCGAACAAATTGAGGAACAGCCTCGAGACTTATCGCGAGCACTGCAGAGAGTATACCGAGCTGAGGAAGCTGGAGGAAAGCCTCGATGGGTTTTTGTAGAGGATACTGAAGAACCAGCAGCAGCTATAGTTCACCACTATCGAATCAGAGAACCAGACGTGCTCCCTATAGAGGATGGAGGACTGCAAGCAGGCCAACGTCCAGAGCAGTGAGAGCCTGGTGGCCGAGCTGAGCAAGGAGAGGATCGTGGAGTTCCTGCACTATCTCTCCATGTGGATGGGCCAGACGCTCCAAGAGATCTGCGAGTTTAAGAACGTGCTGGAGGCGGCAAGGTCCGAATCCTCCATCGATATCGACCAGGAGCGCAAGTCTGCCAACGTCAAGGGCAAGAAGGCCAAGCTATCCAAGCAGTCCCTTCTCACCTCCAAGATCCAGCAAGGCCACCTGGACGTCCCCAGCATTGCCGCCAACTTCTACGACGAGAACAGAAGACAAAAGATAGACCACAGCTCAGGACCCTCAGGACGAACAGCTTCATCGACTTCCCCAAGAGTTAAATGAGTTTTCTCTCACAGAGGAGGCCACCAAGAGCGGCGTATCCCAGCGTAATACTCTGGCGAGATTTCTCTGAACAGATAACTGAGATCGCGTCGCAGTTGTGAGAGTTGCACCAGTTGCGAGATATACTGATGATAGCTGTACATAGATATGCATCCCGCATTCTACTATTGATGCTATTTTTCCCATTTCTTCATAGGGGGTGCATATTGGCATCTCTCTTTCCGTTCGTTCCCCACTGGGGTTATAATTTTAATTTAACTCATGCTAGAGTATTTAATTTTAAATAATCGGTTCGAGTCCGCCGGCAAGTACTTCGAGGTCTCCAACAAAAACTACAGGGAGGAGCTGCTCACGCACTTCAACCGGGGCAGGCGGCTGATTTTTTCAAAATATTCGCACTGCTTCGCAAGGAGGACAAGCTGGAGTTCTACCTCCGCGTCTACTTCTTCATCTACAGCATCCACCCCGCCCTCAAGGCCAAGACCGCCATCCCCGACGAATAAATCAACGCTTTTCGCGAGTTCTGGACACCCAGGGCGCCGACCTCGCCAAGACCAACTAATTTCTATAGTTTTACGCCCTGCCCTTCGTCAAGAAACCGCTAGAGCACGCCTCCTTCAAGACCCTCTTCAAGAAGGAGTGGGTGAATAACCTCACATAAAAATTGCATGCCTACCTGCAGGAGGAGGACAAGCGCATGAAGGAAGCGGTCGCCCAGATGCTGGGGGGTCCAGTAGGGAGGAAAGCGAGAGCAAGAAGTTCAAGAGTCCCGAGTTCAACCAGCCCCCGAATCGCCGGTGCCGGTGATGAGTCTAAACCTGCGGCTGCTTGAGGAGAAGAACAAGAAGTTGTTCGAGGAGGTGTAGCTTTACAAGGCGAAGTTCTCCTCTCTCGAGCGTAACAACCAGGCGCTGATCGAGAGCTTCAACACTCACCTCATGGAGTCGCAGAACAAGTGGTTCCAGATCACCAGGGAGCTCACCAACAACTCCAGGACGCTCATCGAGCTCATCTCCAAGTCCAACTCCAGCCTCATCAACGACCGCAAGTACCAGCGCATCAAAAAGCGCACGGAGAAGTTCGAGAAGATAGTCAAGAAGGAACTGGACGAGCTCATCAACCAGTCGCAGGACTTATCGGTCTTCGACAAGCCGTCGGTGAATGAGATTTCGCACTCTGCCAGTTTCACTCCCAACATTAGCCAGCGAAACATCACCACGTTCGTGTCCCTGGACGAGTTCATCCCCACCAACTACGTGATGCTGATCAAGGACTTCAAGAAGATGGCTGACGGCGAGAAGATAAAGGTCCTGCAGGGATTCTCCTGGCGGATCATCAAGAGCAAGAACAAGTGGATCCGCCGGCAGACCATCGTGGGGCTCATCGTCAACGACGTGCTCGGACTCATGAACGGAGACATCCAGACGCTGCTCTTCAACGAAAAACTTATGTATTACGTTGTCAAGCTTTTCCTTTACATCTCGGAGGATCTCTACGGAAGCAAGGTGCTGTTCAGGAATGGCGGACTCTACAAGGAGATAATCGACCTCATCCCGAGATCCTCAAGGGGAAGAAGTACCAATGTCTCGCCGTCATTCTCTAGATCCTGGAGAACATCTGGCACAACAAGGAGATCCTGCTGGAGCTGATCAATCTCAACATCATCGATATTTGCGTCAACGTGCTCCTCGAGGACGAGGAGATTAGAAGCAATAACTAGCTGCTAGAGTCCATTTCCACCCTGCTGCTCAACGCCACCGCGCTCAAGTAGGGCCTCGATTCCTACTAAACGCAAATCAACATCTTCTTCAGCCTCAGCGAAGCCTTCAGAGAGGCCAACGACAGCAATAGGAATCTCATTGGCGCCATCATGTATGGGCTGCTTGGCAGGCAGGAGATGTGGAATCTTGCCCACGAAGCCAACTGCCCAACTTCATCGACGACCTGCTCAAATGGACTTCAGGTCAAACAAACAGCAACTGATCCTGATTCAGGAAAAGCTGCAACGGTTCTAACCTGGAAAAACGATGGATTCGGAGTACTACGAGGACGATAGCATCGATTCCAACCTTTAAGAGGAAATTTTCGAAAGAACGAAGAAGAGTTGACCGACCTGCTTGAGGAATACATCCAAGGGCATTAGCTGCTGATGAACAAGTACATGCTGAAGAACAAAGATGCCGAAAAGGTATTGAAATATGTCTATACAGCAAATCGACGAAATCAATAAGATTATGGACCAGTTCAAGACCAAGAACCAAGACAACGCAAGCAAGGAAAAGAAGGAGGCGGCGGAGAAAGAAAAGATCAATTACCGATATCAGGAAAAAGAGAAAATGCAGAATGTGAGGTTGCCTGAAATCAAGCATAAGAAATAATAACCCGTTTCCAACCAAAAACCACTCAAGACTAAACCAAGCGAGCAAAATAGTACTACAGCTATAAATCCCCCAATTTCAAGCACAATTAGCCTAAGAATTCCTACTCGATTCAGGTATAGTCCCTAAACCCACGCTAGTCTGCCAGCAGCAAGCAAAAAATCCACAGTTTCTAATTCCATCAATAGTAATTCTAAGAGAAGCGAGTGAACCGAGCCCAGACAAAGCCATCATCCAAGGCCAACGAGAGTCTCAAGGCAGAGACAAGAAGGTGATGGAGAAGAAATCCACAGATAAGCCGTAGTATCGGATCAAGAAGAGTAGCTCAGTCGAGAAGGGACTTGGAGGAGTAAAGAAGCAGAATATCACCTACGATACAAACAAGAATAACTCCAACATCTAATACAAGAGTATTGAAGGAGTAAAATCCCCTCCTCCCAAAAGAACAGAGAAGAAGTGCTGAGACAGCTGAATGAGGAACTCAGAGCCTAAAAGAAAGCAGTATAGCACGAAAGGAAAATATCAATAAAAACCTACCAGCAAATTCAAGTCCAGTCCAGAGATAAAACACCCACGTGAAGAAGCAAAACAATTTCATGGCTCCAACCGAAGAAGAGGCAAAGGCGTTCGCTTCTCGCCCGAAGATACGGCGGACTCCTCCCAAGGACGATGATATCTAATGATGATGGCCATGATGATGATTGATTTTTTGAATAAAATAATCCAGATCAGTTAAAGACTCCCTTGACGCTCACCCACTTCTCTTTCTTCTTGCCCTTTCTCACCCTTACCCGCTCCTATTCATCATCGATTTCGATCTTCTTGGTCTCGTTGATCTTTTCCCACCAGGCCTTTTCAGTTTTGCGGTTCGGGCTTGCTGGCGGCCTGTTTGGTCTATTCTTTGGCTGGGGACGGAGCCTAGCCTAGGCTAGGGAACATCTAGTTGATTTTCTTCTGGTAGGTGGCTGGTTTTTCCTTGGCGATTTGTGTCATTTCTTTGAGATTGTCCTCCTTCTTCACTTCTCCCTTCTTCTCGATGACAAGATCGGGGAAATCTCCCTTGTCGACCAAGTTGAAATCGGTCTTTACCTGGAATCCATTCTTTTCGTGTTTCTTCTCGATCTATTTCAAGGTTTGCTTCACCTTTTTCTCCTCCTGCAGCTTCTAGAATTCTATCTGTTCTTCCAGGTTCTTTAGTTCTGACTTTTTGAGGCCGAATTACGCCTAGAGGTAGGGCTAAGTCACATATTTGTACGCGTTAGTAGAGGAAATCTTCGAGAATGTTCTCGTGGATTTTGCTTTTCTAAGTTAACAAATTTTTGTTGTGCTTTATTGCGTGGAAACAGAACTTGACGAAGATGTAAGTGTCTAACAGTTCTTCCGTTTAGATCTTCTCTAGCCTTTCTTGTATTTCACTTATTTTTTTCTTGAAGATATGGTTGATGATGTACTACACCGTGTCCTTATTGATTCCGAAATTGGTGGCAAACTTGAACTTGGCCATCTCTTCGATTTTCAGTCTTCGCACCACGCCGATGATCTGGAACAATCTTTCCTTGCACCGCTTCACTGGCTTCTTAATGCTCAAAGATTTGGTCTTTATCCTGCTCTCGATGTTGGTCTCCAGCTCCTTGATCAGAAGCTTAAAGAGATCACTGTAGCATTCGCACCTGTTCAGCAGGTTTTAGTTCTTCGACGGGATTTTCTTCAAGGCACGCACGAAGATTTGGTTGAGTTCCTCCTTGAGGTCGTCGTTCGTGACGGTTCTGATGAAATGGGGGAAGACCAGGTAAGCGCTTCGCAAGCTCACGTTTTTCATAATCCTCAGGAACTCTTCGAAGAACTCTTCCGGTTTTATTTGCTTTTTATTCGTCTTCACTCGGATGGTATTGAACTTCGCGAGGTCTTCGTTGTTGAGCAGGACTTTCAGTTTGGCTTCGAAATCCTCGTAGGCTAGCCTGCTCAAGTAGACGTAATGCATAAAGTTGAGTTCTTCGAAGAAGAATGTCTAATTTTCCTTGGCGATGATGGGTTTTTACTTTTAAAGCTCTGTCTTTTCGACGTATTTTCTCTTCTTTTGGTTGGTCTGCGGCCTGTCATCCTCTTTCCTGTGCTTGAGGATAAATGCCTACTCGAAATGCTCATCCTCGTCCATTTTGTTCTCGTAGAATATTCTCGGATCCAAAAGGAGGTCTGTTTGCTGGTCGGCTTCTCCTAGGGCTTTATTCTTGCATTTTTTCAGATTGAGGAACTGGTCCTCCATGTCGACGCCTTCCTTATCCTTGATGATGATGATCTCATCGTCGGGGTTGTGGCCCTCGTACTGGAATCCGCAAAGTTCTTTAATATCTATCTTTTTATTGGAGTATCCCTTGTCGTGCATTTGCAGTCTGTGGAGTCTGAGTTCCTCTGCGTTTTTAAATGCAATAAATTTCTTAGCGAGGCAATTCTCGTCGTTGCAGATATAGTGTGATATTTTGTAATGGACTTCCATGCTGTCGTAGTTTTTGTAGTATCGGTATTTCTCCTGTTTTCCGCAGACGTTGCAGAGCATGTGTTCCACGTTGACGTGTCTTCTGAACTCGTCCTCATCGAAGAAGTGCCTGTTGCAGAACTTGCAGAAGGGGTGCATGAAGGTGATATTGCCGAACTCGTCGATGTCTCCCTTCTCCAGGTGCTTGTTCAGGCCTTGAAGGTGTACAGTTTTTGCTATTATAAAACGCAGGTTTCTTCTCCACGCAGATCTCGCTTTGTTATGAGGGGATTACCAGACGTAGCGGTTGTGGTCCTACCTTAGGTGTTTTTTGAGGAAGGCACGGAGGGGAATTTTTTATCGAATTTGCAGGGTTTTCCGTCGATTTTGATGAAGCACTTATATTCTGTGAGTTTCTCGAATGCATTTCGGCCATCCTCAGTGTTGTAAAAGATATCTGCGAAATTTTTATCGGGATAACGTTGTTTTTGAAGTTTTGGAAGGGGATGAAGTCATTCATGATGATGATTGTTTTGAGGCTGAGCTATATTGCATGGGGGTACCTTGCAAATGGGGCATTGGTTGTTCTTGCTGATGACTCTCATCTTGTAGATGCAGCGATAGCACATGGGCTCGTGGTTGCACTCGCCGACTCCGATAAACTCGGCCTCTTCGGCGCAGAGTATGCATTAGACTGGCATCAATGTTGAAATGGAAATTATAATTAAACTCTTTTATCAAGTATTTATAGCCAATCAATAAGAACAGCAAAATCAATCGGGATCAACCGTTTAATATCTGTTATTGCTGTTGATGGTGATCTTTTGGCTGAAGGAAATAACAATAGTTTTATGATGATTTAATGATGATGATGGGAAATAAATCACTTCAGAAGGTCATGTATCCGACAAGTCTAATAATATAGTAGTTCTTGCCGTATGGGTTTCCTGGGGCTTCGGTGTTGTAAGTGTCGTAGATGTCTACATCGAGGATGTTGGGCATGGAGGGCACATCGGTTCTCCAGGGATGACTTCGAGCTCGGTGGCGGTGTTCGCGTACCAGTTGAACTTGCGACTGGTGTACTGGGCACGTTGGAGTTGTCGTTGCGCTGCCTCATCTTGGCTGACATGTACCGTGAGAAGATTGTTCGTGGATGCATGGTAATAGTAGACCTCCACCAGCAGGGCGTAAACGTTGACATTGGCTGGAATAAAGACGTTGAAGCTGAGGGAGGCGCTTTGCTGGTGCAAGGTGATGGCACTGCTGAGATCCACTGGTGTGAACCTAACAACTTGAGGCCTTCTTGCGCAGCATTGTTTTAGTCGATTGTTCAGGCTGACTACTTGGTTGATCAGCCATATCAGGATGAAATTGGTCAAATCCTTACTTTGGAGGGCACTGGAACTCTTCAAGGCCTAGGGAACGCCGTCCAAGCCTTGTAGCTGTTCCAAGGCAGCTGCAAGTGTCTGGGGCGGAGCTGTGATGACGTCAGGCCAAGCTGCTGCCGTAAGTTTGGAGGATTGAGCCCAGCAGGAACTGATAAGCAAGATCAGCAAAAAGATTTTGACCATTTTTTTTATTATATATATTTTTGTTCATATTGCATATAAGGAGAGGGGGTTATTTATTTGATTATATTACACTGGTTTTAATAATCAAAACTTTGCCAAGAGAATATCAAGCCTTTGCAATCAATTTTTTCATTCCCTTGCACAGAATATATTGCAGTTAGTTAGTTTAATAGGATCCTTTGCTTTAAGATCACACGTTTATCATTTTTGCAAACTCATTTCTAATCATTTTATATGATTGAGTTTGAGCATTAAGGAATTTTGTGAGAAATGTCTTTAGACTCAGCGATGCAGATTGCAAAACTTATGCTATAATCATTTTTTTATTTTGAGGAGGAAAAATGTGGAAAACATTAAAAGCAAAAAATAAAAAAGTTGTATTAAAGGGGATGATAGGGAATCATTATGTATTGCACAGAGATCACTTTTTTTGCTTCTTCTATCTTGATGATCTATCCTTTTCCTTTGGCTTTTATTGTGACTTATCTTTTTTTTACTTTTATTTATGGCTTTTATCTTATTTTTCCTATTTTTCTTCATTTTCCTTCTATTTCCCTTTGATTATGCTTTTTTTCTTTCTCACGGGTCTTATCCTTCCTCGCCTTCCGTTTCTCCTCCTCTTATAAGGCGCTGGTCCTTCTTAATTCTCCTTCGGATTCAATTTTCGCTCATCATGTTAAATATTTTCTCCTTAGAGTTGAGAATAACCTTTTGCTTGTAATTATTGGCTCTGATGGACCACGTATAGACGTAATCTGGCTTCACGATCTTGAGTATAGGAGAGAAGGAGCAGAACGTCGATAAGGTATATTTATACCTCTTTCATAAGTAGCTCAAAGTCTGGGTAATCTTAATCTTGTCGTAGATGATAAGAAGCAAGCTCTATAGGGTTTCCTCTTTGCCCAATTGGCAACATTTTTGATCCCTTCCCAGAAGGAGTTGTGATATGTGGATATATCTTGCTTTATCTTCTCTGAAACTTCATCATTCTTTTCATCTTTTTCATCGGTTTAGAGGTAGACTGTTCGTTTCTAATGGATGAGGGTCATTAATTTGCAGGTCATTTCGTAGTAGTTATTGACGCCGATTTCTCGTAAGGTTGCATAGGTGACTCCATCGTGGTAGATCTCGACTATGATCTTATTGTAAAAGATCAGCAATTCTTCCTTTTTGTTCTTGGCTTATCCCTATTTTCCCTATTTATTTTAATTTTCTTCCTTGATGCCGCTCCACATCTTCTCGTCCTTTTCTTTCATGTATTCTTTTATCTTGGCATACAATTTTTTAAACGTGATCCTCGATGACTCGTCTTTCTATATCATCTTTTTCAAAAGTTTCTTATTTCGGGCGAAACCTTGGCGTTTCTGATGACTTAAGGACTCAGCTCAACCGTATCTGGGAATTTCAATTATTTCTAATGTATTTTTTTCATCATTTGCTATTAGTTTTTGCCATTGAATGGTTCCTTTCCATACAGCATTTTATATAGAATTATACCCATCGACCAAATATCGCATTTCTATGCGTTATAGGTCTTCGATTCGTTATCGCTATCGATCATGGCCAGGCTGAGCACATCAGGCGCCATGTACTTGATGCTGCCCACTTTGGATTACGTTCTCAGCTTGTTCTTGCCTGATTTGCACTGCATGTCAAACTAATTGAAGATCTTCACGAAGCCAAAATCAGAGATCTTCACGATGTCGTCTTTGATCAGCAAATTTTATGGCTATCTAATCATGAAGGTACCTTGAGATCCCTATGGAATGCGTTTTTTTCGTATATGCTCTTTACCCCTCTAGCATTTCATTGAAATACTTCAGTGCAACTTCTTCACTCAATATCCCTACGTATAAAATCTCATACCATTCTCTTTGATGACCCGACTGAGGTCTGATTAGCAATATTACATAAAAAAATAGTACGCTTTATTATTCTCGATCGTCTCTATCAATCTTACCACGTTGGCGCACCCTGACAGTTGCTTATGGAACTAACTATACCCTGGGTACCTCGCTTTCGGTTTTGAATCTGGTCTACATCTCGGATGCATATTCTTCGCTATACAATTCTAGGTGGTGGGTATTTTACTTAGATTTTCGAGTTTGGATTTGGAGATGATTTTGCAGGCGAGGACTTCGTCCTTATCGTTTTTGGCCTTGTAGACCTTGCCGTAGCTGCCCTATCCGATCACGTCGCCGATGTATATATTATACTGGCCGATGCGTTCGATCCTTTCGTCGATGATTGCCTCTTCCCTCTCGTTTCCCTTCTTGTTGATCCGCTCCTTTATCTTCTCCCGCATCTCCTTGGCCTTCTTCTCTTCCTTCATTTTTAAATATAATAACCAGGGATGGGAAAAAGAAATGGGGATATTGGGATAATACCCGTGAGTTGGGGTGGTTGCAGGCATGCAGAAAGATATATGGTGTCACATGTTGTCTATTCGCAAATTGTCTTTATATAAATTCAAAAAAGATGAAGAAAATCCATCTGGGGATCCTCCTCATCCTGATGATGTTCGGTCACAACTTCGTCCTCAACCAGACGCAGACCATGCAGAAGGAGCTCACCTCCATCCACAACATCTCCATCACCGAGTTCAACTTGCTCTACTCCATACCCAGTGCAGTCTCCATCCTCTTCATCATTCCCATGGGCTTCTTCTACGAGAAATACGCTAATGCGCTGCTCTGGGCCGGAGCCATAGTCCTCAGTCTCGGTCAATTGCTGGTCACCATCTTCGGATCGGAAAATAAGGACAACTACTACCACCTCCTGATGGGAGGGCGGGTCTTCGAGGGGATCGGCGCTGAGATATTGTACATGATCCAAGGCAACATGGCCTCTTCTTGGATGGGAAAATTCGCAGGAGTGGTCTTCATTTTGCCCGAAGTTGGAGAGATCCTCAACGTATTCGTTACTCCGCTCACCTTCAAGTCCTGGGGCGTGCGTTGGTCCTTCTTCGTGGGCTTCATCACCTGTTTCATCAGCAGCGTTTCCTGCGTCCTCATATACTACGGCCTGCAGAAGCAAAAACTTAAAAATCCCCATCCAAATAAAACATCCACATGATTGAATCCCACGGGGACCAATAGTAGCCCACCATTCCAGATAGCAACCAATAGTCAACCGATTTGGCTATTGACTAGTAGCAGCAATACCACAAACCGAATAATATCTTCCAGGCCGGTCGGATCTTTTGGTTGGTGATCCTGCTCTGCGGCATTAACGAATGTCTTTATTTCCCCTTCCTCGACAACGCCAACGAGTTGATCATCAACCGCTTCTGCATCCCCTTCGAGAAAACCGGATACTACCTCAGCATCCCCTTCATCGCAGCCAGTACATTTTCCTTCACTTAGTGCTCACCTCCGCCCTCAGCAGCAAGATTCTCACCCTCATGTAGAGAAAGAAACTGATCTTCCTCGTCTCGTTCATCCGCTCAT